>NC_052486.1:7029296-7144314 GCF_009730915.1 Dioscorea cayenensis subsp. rotundata
CGTGTTTCCTAATCGCATTAGATGAACGAAGAAACGAAATTCGAGGTCTCTCTCTGTCGCAGGTGTTCGTTGATGGAGAATGGAGGCGTTACACTGGAAAGGTCATCATGTTGCTGGTCGTTGATAAGCAGCTCGATCACTGGACGTTCGAAGAAGTCATACCAATTCTGATGGTGCAACCTGCTCTTGCTGGATGTGGAACGCCGGCCGTTCACCGCGATGAGAGAGTCATCATTGTCCGTGCTCATGCACAACTCTGCAATGGATAGACAACGATTGAGCAGCTGCTCTCTGGCCGAACAAATAATTTAATTAAGAATCAATGGTAATGAAGCAACATCAAAAGCTAGCATATTCAAGAAGGTGATTCTGTAGAAGAGGTAATTCTCAAGAGGTGTTGGCATGATGCAAATGATTTATTTGATGTTCAAGAAGCCACGTTCAGAGATTGACAATGGGGAGGGAACCAGTTGGCTGAGATGAAAAATGCATGGAAATAAATAAATGATAAGAAGACATGTAATGATATATACTCATGCTCATGTGCATCATTCGTTGTGATACAAATACTTTCTTTTGTGATGCATCGTTATTCATTTATTCCTATCCTATATATTCATGATGGCCCACTTGCATTATCCCATGTGCAAAAACAATCAATGCTCTTTAAATTCTAACATATAACAATACAGACCCAACTTAATGTATAAGCACCCAAGCATGCATGTTGGTGAACACAAACCTGAAGTGCATACTCATATTGGATTTTGAAATACATATATATATATATATATATGGCTGTAGATTGTTGAAGATATTAATATATATATATATATATATATATATATACAGATTTGTTCATTTTGAACCCATGGTCAAATGCTTTTGCGGAGCCTCAAACCGCCAAGGTATTCTAGGAATTAAGGGAAAGAATGATGAGATGATCGTGTCCTGGAGATGCAAACGACCAAGAACAACTATCAAAGTAAAAGACTCCATGAATGAAGCATAATATGCCTCCATTGATGTAATTAAGGTTGTTGAGAATGTGAAAATATTGGAAAACTAAGGAACAAGTTTGTTTCATACAATCCCGTTAAAGGAGAATAAAAATTCATGGTCAAGCACTTTATATAGCCACTATGAGTTTGGAGATGGAGATGAAGGATATTATTAAGTGCTTTCTATATATACCCACTGGGTTTTTTTTCAAGGCGTTGTATGCTAGTTGGCCCTCTCTATGTATAATTCTGATACCCCAGCCATGTGATTCCATTCAAGTCTTTTGTAAAAGCTTGTGGAAGTGCTGTTAAAAAGATTGTTGCGTTCATTGTAGCCATGCCTGCAAATTCAAGTAGAGCCTCGAGTCAAAAAGGTTGTTATAATGTTGGTTACAAAGAAAATTAAATATAATGAAGTACATGCATATTCACGTGAATATATATATATATATAAATATATATATATGATATAGGAGCATGCAATATGTGTTATGAGATAAAGGAAAAATAAATAAATAAAGAATGAGGACCATGCTATAGTATGCATGCTCATGATGTGCAATATATATATAATAAAAATAAAATTTTCGGAAAATGGGCCCTACTCAGGTGCATGAAGCTTTGCAAAGAGGACATTGAGCTTATAAACTTTATCAAGTAGGCCCTCCTTTGATGTAATAAATGCCAAGCTGTGACTTATGTCCATATAATGAAATATCAAAGTGATAAAATGCATTCATCCTCATCTGTATGACTCATATTAAAAATAATAATAATAATAAATAAATAAAAAGCAGCATGGACCCACCATGAAAGAGACACCTACAAAGAAAATGAGAAGCATGTATATATACCAAAGAGAAAAATTTTCAAAAGGATGGCCCCACCATGCACATGAGCATGATAACATGGATTTATATATATATATATGTATATATTTATATAAAAAAAACACCCGAAGCAAGAAAATAATTAAATAAATATATATACTCATTCAAAAGCAATAATAATAATAAAAAAAATGTCCATCTCGAGGCAGCGGCGGCATTAAGACATACAAGGCAGCAACGAGACATGTAATGTGATGACGAGGCATACGCAGTAATTATGTTCAATATATATATATAACAAAACAAAAAAAATCAAAACCAAAGCATTCAAGTCAAGATTCAAAATATGAAAAAAGTCAAGACTTGAAATCCATGTAAATCGACAATTGAACATAGTGGTCTCAAGACATCATAAGTCAAAGGCCCAAAGAGTTCACAAGTCAAAATATAAATCTACAATTGAACCCAATGGTCTCAAGACATCAGAAGACAAAGACCCAAAGAGTTCACAAGTCAAGATACAAATTGACAATTGAACCCAGTGGTTTCAAGACATCAGAAGTCAAAGACCCAAAGAGTTCACAAGTCAAAATACAAATAGGCAACTGAACTCAGTAGTCTCAAGACATCATAAGTCGACAATTGAACTCAGTAGTCTCAAGACATAAAAATTCAAATGCTCAAGAGTTTCACAAGCCAAGACTGGAAAGAGGCTGCACAAGCATAAAAGTTGAAGCTTATGGAAAGTCAAAAGCAAGTTTATGGTTCATCAACATAGAGAACTCATGACTTGAAATCCAAATCAAAATTCAAGAAATCAAAATTCAGGGCGCAAAATGTCCAAAACACAAGTTCACAAGTTTCTAAATCATTCAAATTCTCAAAATTTGACGAAAACTAGATGCCATCAAGAGTCAAAGCACGCTTTTTCAGCAAAATAGTCGGAGCGAGATAAAATACTCAAGCATTGCTTACTTAGGCCTATAAACCTAAGTGGCGTCAAGATGATTTCAAATTCCTTGTATTTCAATGAAATCCATGAATTCATATTTATTGAAATAAATGAAATTGATTGTCACAACTTGTTTCCTTTTTCACACTTATTTCTTAATCGGAGGTTCCTGCGACAATGTCCAGGGTAATTAACATTAAGGGCTTGCCCCTAATGGAGGTCATGAACCCACAATCTCTTGAAGTCATAAAAAATTAAATTTGATTTGTGATCCATTTATTTTAACCGGTCTAATCCTAATTAAAAGCCGGGTGAGAGAAAAAAGGAGTCCAGACTCCTACAATGCTGCTATAGTACCCTGGCTCTAAAACGCCATTTTTCAGTGTCATTTTCTTTCTCTTTTGCTTTGTCTAGCTCACCAGAGCATCCTCAAGACCAGTAACATGAAAAAGACCCATTAAACCACAAACAGCAATAATTCATCGATTTATACAATAATAATACAACATAAATATGTATAGAATACACACATTTAGGCGTTTATCAAATTGATCAAGAATACAAGTATTAGAAAACTCTAGCTCTCACAACCCTAATTTCCTAATCTTTATATAGCCTCACATAATTTGAGTCTATTTTGATTTTGTTTTATCCCAACTTTTCACTTAGAATCATGCTTAGAGGATGTCTCCTCTGACTTTGTTGACTTTGGTCTTATTATATGTTGGATCTCAAGTTGTGACTTTTTTGTGTTTGTGAATCACGAACTCGATTTCATTTGATTTAGACTTTCAAAAGCTCCGACATTTCATGCTTGTGAAGCTTTTCAGTCTTAGATTGGTGAAGCTCTTCAACTTTTTGACTTTTGATTTCTTGAGATTCTTGAGCTTATAGTTCTAATCATTTGGACTTTTCAAGCCTCCACTCTCCCATGCTTTTGAGCCTTGGCTTGTATATCTCCAAGTTATGACCGCTCATATGATTAGGTCACTAACTTGATCACTTTGACTGTTTACTCTTGAAATATCTTGTGGATTTTGGCGATCTTCCTTTGTTTGTGAATCGTAGAATTCTTTTGGTTGTAGACTTTGAAGACTTTGGTGGATTACACTTGTTGAGTCTCCTTCTCCATCATTGTCAAGGAAATATTTTTTTTTATCATTTCATTTATTTTTTATTTTTTTTATTTTTGGCTCAAAGTTTTTAATCCTCACTTGAGCTTTCTTTTTCTTTTTTTTTATAAGTTGAGAACATTTTTTTTAACCAATTTGAGAAAACTCTTTTTATTATTATTATTATTATTTTTTTGCCACATGAGGTGAGAGCATCTTTCAAAAGTTTTTTTCAAGGCAAGACCTCTATTGACCCATGAAGATCTCAAGAGGGGAGTTGTCCACCATTGCTTTGGACTCCGCAAGAATTGGTGGTCTTTAACAAATTTTCCACTCATTCAAGAAAGTCTCAAGAAATAATGGAGAGGCTCTCACAAGGGGTCTTTGATATGAGTTTTGAGACCCTTCTGGGAGCATCAAGAGGCAGTGGTAAGATCTTCATTGAGGGTTCCTATGCATTATACTTCCAAGGAGTCTTTGTCTTCAACATGAGTCTTAAGACCCTTCTGTAAGCATCAAAAGGCAGTAGTTAGACTCTTATTGAGAACTCGCATTCATTGTACCTCACAGGGAGTCTTTCTCTTTCAACATGAATCTTGAGACCCTTTTGTTAGCATCAAGAGGCAGTGGTGAGACTCTTAAGCTCCAATTCATTGTACCTCACAGGGTGTCTTTGTCTTTCAACATGAGTCTTGAGACCCTTCTGTGAGCATCAAGAGATAGTGGTGAGATTCTCATTGAGAACTCCCATGCATTGTACCTCACAGAGAGTCTTTGTCTTCAACATGAATCTTGAGACCTTTCTGTGAACATCAAGAAGCAATAGTTAAACTTTCATTGAGAGCTCCGATGCATTGTGTCTCGCTTTTTTCAAATTATACCCTAATTTCTTCTCCTTTCATAAATTTTCAAGATTTATTCAACTAGACCCTCTAAAGTTCCACTTTTTGCATTTTTCTATAATTTTGCAAATAAGTCCTCAAGCTTTCACATCGTGACATTTTTCATGCCTTTTCCAAATAAACTCCGGAGCTTTTTTACATATTCATTTTTTTTCATAATTTTGCATATGTATCCTTGAATATTTCATTTTTTTTTTACATTTCTCCATAAATTTTGCAAATAAGCCCAATTATTTTACATTTCTATATTTTTCAGCAAATTTTGCAACAAAGCACCTTGGACTATTTACACTTACACATTTCCCCATAAATTCTACGAATAAACCCAATCCTATACATTTTTTTCCATTTCTCATACTTGTTTTGCATATAAATCCTCAATCTTTTCCACTATTTTATTTCTTCACACATTTTTGCAAAAAAAAAAATACATAGTTAAATATTTCTCTATTCACGACACCTCATCATCCTTATTTTTTTAGTAAAAATAAAATAGAGAGATCATAATCATAATGCACCTTAATCTCATAAAACGTAGATTATTCTTGTCCGAAAATAAATCCTAAAGACCCAAATTAAAAAATCAAGCTAATTAAATTATGTGTTACATTTTGCTTTCACATAGGCATGATCAAATCACATGGTATATCCTACCTCTGTAGAGAAAAAAAAAACTCTACGTTCTCTAAAGTAATAAATCAAGTTGATCAAATCATATACATTAAACACTTAGATCACAAGGTTCATTTAAGCTCATAGATTTTCCTTAAAACGAGAAAGGAAGAAAGAAAAAAGAAAACCTCGATATTTTTTATGATCCTTATTCCCTTCTTCTTTTTCGATCTTCCTTTATTAATTTTAGGTTCCTTTCTCTTATCTGATTTTTCTCTACCTCTTTCTTCTTTTTCAGCTTCTCTATCACTATTTTTTTTTAAGTTTTCTCATCCCTTCTTCTCGGCATTTTTCTTTCTTGATGTTTTTCTTCCTCCTCCTCTTCATTTTAGTTGCTCTTCTTCTCTCTTGAACTTTTCTTCTTCTTTGTCCTCTTGCATTTTTTTAAATTTAAATTTTAAATTTTTTTTTAAAGAAAAATTTATAAAAATCTATGGAAACAATATCATTATAATATTATATACATTAAAAAAATTATAAGGGAAAATTTTCCCATTTATTTAAACGTGGCAATTGATTCTTTTAATATATATATATATATATGATATTTAAATTTGAAAATTTTCATTATGAATAAGGTCTAAATATCATGGGTATCCAAATATGTTAATGTATATTTTAATATAATTACAAAATTACTACCAATTACCAACAAGTAATGCAAGTTAAACTTTGAGTTATTATGAAAATGTGAACATAAAACAATATGATTGATAAGAGCCTAAATGTATGTATTTATATGTAGGATTTATAAATGCTAGCATGCATTTTTTTATTGAATCGATGCCCGTTTTATGTTTAATTTAGTTATATTTGTGCGGCAAGCCTAAAGGAAGCCGATTAGAGCTCAAGAATGCAATTGGGAAGAAATCGCCATAAAAAACTGCATATTTGAGCTCTAATACCAAAGTGGGCACTTACCAGAAGAGTTGGGTGCCGCAAGAACTTGGTTATAAACCTTACGGGCTTTATGCGCCCGCATGAAGCCCATGAGACTCATTGAAAATTTCAAAGCAGTAGTGTAGCAAACCATTGTAGTAAAGTACTGTAGCAAATCAAATTTCTCCTAGAATCGGGTGTAAACCTCACGGGCTCTATGTGCCCACATGGAGCCTGTAAGGCTCAGGTAGACCTTTTTAAGTAAGAAGTTAGGGCAGATTTTGGGGAGTTCTTTCTTGAGATTTTTGAAGCCCTTGGAGGAAGCAACTTCACTTGAGCAAAAGAAGGCCAAATCTCGTGTTATTGATGGAGGAAATCAAAGAGAGAAGTGTCATAAGACAAGATCTTCACCGATTTCATCTTTGGGGAGCTTGAAGACGACGAGGGAGCCACCCCCCATGGTGGCGTTTGTGGAAGCTTTCCACGCCATTTCTTCTCATCCTCGTGCTTCCACTATTTGAGGGAGTTTTATTATACATTTTGTAGTTGTTTTTATGAACTCATCTTTTGTATTAGCTTGTATGGATTGCTAAATCCCAAGGTCGATCACCGGATGCCAGTAAACCTTTTGGTGAACTTGTTTAGTTGCATGCTTTGAGTTGTTTTAATGCATTTGGTTTGTTTCGTGGGTTAAGCTTTGTGATCTTTGATGTGTTTATTTGCATGAAAACTCTGTGTTTCAACTTCTAGGTTGTACTTGGTTGCATGACCTACGCCTTTGTACTAGACATACTTAGCTTAATGGGGATTCATGTATAAATAAGCCGTGACCATTGGGTATTTTGTACCCCTCCAACCATTAGGATCAGACCTAGGTAATGAGTATCAGCCCTAATTAGAGATCTCCCTGTTCATAATGCAATCATAGAAGGATTTGGTCGGAAGAGATTCTGAGCCAATAATTGTATGAGATTAGGGGTTATTGTCAAGATCATTAGGATAACCTACTTTAGGATTTCTCTTGGCCCGAACTACCATTTGCTTAGAAACTCTAGCATCCCTATAACTTTAGTAACCCTAAGGGAATCTGCATCCGTGACCACCCTCATTCCTTGGATTTTCACCTTCTCACTTTGGCATGTGGACATTTCTTCACTTAGTTTTAGTTTCCTTAGTAGGTTTAGTGCACTTGAACGTGGTTTGGTAGGTTAAACAACGAGTAAAGAGGAAGTAAGAGTAGCTCCTTAGACCCAGGGAATACGACCCTCTCGTGCTTGCGGGAGAGGTATTACTTGATGACCTTGTGCACTTGCTGGATAATGATCAATGATCTCTTAGGACTTGAATTACTCTAATATATTCACTTTTATCCTTCTACTAACACTCCCCTTTAATTCTTTAATTTAGTTAAATATTAATTGTAATCCAATTTAAAACATGGACAAGATTTCCTGAGGTGGCAAGTAAAATAAAACTAAAAAGAGACGCATGAAGCTAGGGGTGTAAATGATATACCAATACTCACAAGCTACTCGAGCTCGGCTCGGAAAATACTCGAATTCGTCTCGATCATAGTCGAGTCGAGCTCGAGCTCGAGTAGCTCGAGTAATCGAGCGAGCCGAGTTCGAGTATCTTAATACTTGACTCGAGTGCTCGCGAGCCTAATCGAGTCGTTATATATATATATATATATTATTTTATACTGAAATTACAATTTTATCCTCCACTAATATTTAAAATTTTTAAATACCTTTTTTCATTAAAATTAAATAACTGTAATTTAAATTTTAAATAAAAAATCCTAAATATAATTTAAAAAAATAAAAATAATAAAAAGTAACCCTAATCTCTCTTTCTCATCCGTCTGGACCGCCTCCACGGCTTTGCAGTCCTCCCCGAGTCCCCGGACCCCGACTCCGCCTGCATCTTCGCAAGAATCCCATTCCCAGAGGCCATCACCAATTCACCATCCTTCATGAATCACCAGCCCAACTTCCCACCAAGGCAGACTTCTCTCTCTCTCTCTCTCTCTCTCTCTCTCGATCTCTCTCCACTTGGCCACTACACCACCATCCTTCACCACAGATCCACAGCCCAACTTCCCACCAAGGCCACCATAGATCCTAGGTTCTCTTCTCATCTCATTTTTATAATTTCTTAACAAGTAACTTGATTTTTTGCCAAATGATTCATCGATGAAGCTAAAACCTTTCTTTATTTGCTTGATTTTCTTTTAGTCATCTAATTGTCAAAGTTCTGTTTCAGGTTTTTCAAGGAATCTAGTGAGGAAGAGGGGGAGCATGCAGACAAGCTGATGAATTACTAGGTATTTTGTTAGCTATTTTTTTTCTAATTTTCTTGCTTCCCGTTTTCATGACTTCATGTGCTTTATGTCAGTCTCTTGTTTGCTTTTTTCCCCTTCTATTTTTCTTATATTTTTTGAATATTTGTCAGAACAAATGTGGGGGGAGAGTGAAGGTGCATTCAATTGTAAGCCTCCCTTTGAATTTGACCACCCTGAGAAAGGAGAGGCGCTGCATGGTAAGCTTTTACCCATGAATGCTGTATATTTTTTAGAATAATTTCATTACAAGTTATGGTTGTGAAATTCCATTTTAGCAAATTATATTGCTTTGATTGATGTTTATTGTCGTGTAGGCCATTTTTGTACCATTTTAGTCTCGATTAGATATGCTTAATATGGCATAACCATGGGTCCATGACAGAGATTTTTTATAGATGTATAAATAGTAATTTTCAGAGATGTATAAATAAATTTGATGTCTACAGACTTACAGTGATTGATTATAATTTAAAGAATTATATTTCTCTAACTGATTTTTTTTTTTGAAGAATAGGAGACTTCCAAATCCAAAATAACAATCCGGTTTTCCTTCTAAGAAAGGTACTTTCTTTTACTTGTAGTCCATATATTGTTTAATGCTTGATTCAAATATCTAATTAACTAATAAAAGTTAAGGCTGATTTTTTTTTTTAAGATAACATGTCATTAAATACACCAAATGTCTCATCTACACCATTTTCAGTCAACATGATTTAGTGGATTCTAGATCACATTTGTTTCGTATTTCTCTCCCTTATTTTTAATGTAAATGCAAATTAGATGTGTTTTATGTTATTGCATTTGCTCCTTCTTGTCTGTCACTATTTGTATTTGACTATAATGATTTTTTAATAAAAACCTTTAGCATGAGTTGGAAAAGCAAGTGTTCAACTGGAATTTCACTGATGTTAGAATGGCATATAAGTAAATAATTTTGATGTTATCAATATGCGGGGTAAAAAAGCAATATGTGAAATTATAAGAATTCCTCCTATTCTGGCAGTTCTTAAGTTTTATGATTGTGAATTCATTTCTATTTCATATGTTCTGTTTATCAGGTTTCTAAAATTTTGGAACTAGAAGCTGGTTATCCCAAAGGGGTTGACAAGTCAAGAAACTTGGTGATGAGCAACAGAGCTGTTCTGTCACTTTGAATTGTAAAACCATATAATTTTATTGTTCTATTGTTCTAACTTCTAAGTGTTCAATGATGTTATCTTTGTTATCCTCACAAAATATTAAATTTAGGTGTGTTGATGTAATATTATAATATTTTTTTGTATTTATTATTGTTATGGCCCATGGGTTTATGATATATGAAAATCATGTTTTGAGTATGATATATGAATAAAAAAACTTTGAACCGAGCTCGAGTCGAGTTCAAGTTCGAGTATAAGAATAAAATCGAGTGTATTGGATTTAATCGAGGGAGCTCGAGTAGCTCGACTTATGTCTCGAGTCGAGCTCGAGTTTTAAAAAAGAAACTCGATCGAGTTCGAGCCGAGTTTCGAGTATCGAATTTTCAATCAAGCTCGAGCTCGAGCACTTTATTACTCGGCTCGAACTCGATCGATTATACCCCTACATGAAGCATTGACGGGTGGCAGGTAATTAATATATTTATTTAATAAATATTATTAAAATATCAATCTGGCTCCAATCCCATTTATGTGCGGTTTTAAATTTTGAGATACCTAGCAACATACACTACAAAGTGCAAATCTAAAACAAAATTATACAATTAGAAAAGAAAAATTGACGAATTTCTATGTAATTATAAAAATAAATAAATAAAAGTAACGTGCCTAACTCTTTTCATTTCTAAAAAAAAAATCCTTTAAATTTATTAAAAATTTCAAACATCCTTGATTTTTAAAATTTTACTTTAAAATCTAATGAAATTAAAATAACAAAATTGTTACTATTTTATTCCTCTACTGTTGCAGTGACATTCATGCACTATATCAGGATATTTCTGGTATTTTACTAAATTATTAAGGGTATGGATTGGCGAAAATTTTTTAAAAAATCTTATAAAAATGAATAAATAAATCATCACAAATATATGATCCGACTGAAAGTACATAGGAGTTTTTAAATTTTTTCCCAAAAAAAATAAATACTAAAAGGTTTTAAAAACTGAATAAAAAATTATCAAAAACTAATATAGTTTTCAAATTTAGTTTTCTGGTTAATGATTTTTGAATTTAGTTAATAGTTAGAACACACACAATAATTATAAAATAAATAAATAAATAAATAAATAAATAATAAAATAAAGGAAGGCTTCCCAATCTAAGCATCAAAGCTTACCAACCAGGAAGGGAATCGAAACCCTAACAATGAGGGCTGTGAGGGGGACAGTGACGTCAGCGCGGCGGATCTCCGTCACCAAGGCGGCGATGATCATGGCCCGCTTCGCCGACGCCGGAGCTGAGACCGGAGCTCGTTCTGATGTCGCTGCGTATCTCCGTTGCGCTTCAGCTGGCTTCGAGGAGCTCGCCCATGTCCATAGAGAGCTCAGAGGCGAGCGCAGGAGATCTCAGGATGAGATTCATGGCGGAGAAGAGGAGAATGAGAAAGGGGAGAAGGAGAGGAAGAGGAAGGAGAAGAGAAACCCTAGGTTGGAGGAGTTGGGTGGGAAGTGGAAAAGTAGTGACCTTGATGGGGGAATTGGGGAGAAAAGTGTGGGTTTTGAGGAGAAGAGGGATTTAGAGGATAATGGGCTTGTTTTGGAAGTGGAGAAGGAGAAGAAAAGGAAGAAGAAGAAAAGGAAAGAGAATGATTTGGATAAGACTGAGGCTGGAGAAGAGGAAAAAAGTGAGAGTATGATTAATGAAAAGAAGAAGAGGAGCAAGAAAGATAGGAATTTGGATAACAGTGAAAATTTGGGAGAAGAGGAAGAGGATGGGATGAAGAAGGAAAATAAGAGGAGGAACTCTGTAATGGATGAAACTGAGTTTGAGGTGGATGGAGATGGGAAGAAGAGGAAGCACTCTAAAGATGGAGTTGTAGATGAAAGGGAGTTGCACAAGAAGAAGAAGAGGAAAACCAAAGAGCAACAAAGTTAACACTTTGTGGTGAGGTTTTTTGAGATTGTGTTTGAGAGGTAAACTTTGTTGTACCAAAGAATTAGTCTTGTCGGATTTCAATAGTCTTATTTAAGATGTGTTAAGAATTTTTTTTTGGATCTACTTTGTTTGATTTTTTCCATTATGATTCAATTGAAGACCATGAGTGAGTCTTATTTTTATGTTTTGCCCAAACTGTTAGATGTGCCAATTTGGTGTTACAAACTCCAATGTTTTGTTTTCCTCATTATCTTGTTTCCTTTGTAGCTCATGTTTTGCTGATTGAGTTATTGTGATAAATCATAATTGCATTAATTGTACATGCTTCTTGATGATGAATTCGATATTATCAAGTGATGAATTTGAACTTCAATTATTTTTAAAAATCAGAAACTTCAATGTGCTTAGATACATTTGGTCCTTGTAGTAACATTACTTGAGTTAGGCACACATCTGATTGTGTGAAGTGTCACATTTTATTTGAGCACATGTATTGTCAATTTCATGTTCTATTTCTCCTTCATGAGTTATGTTTGCAATTTACTTTTAAGGCTTTATTTAGGACTTTTTACTAACAGGTCTTTTCTCATCAATAATTCTTTTGTTTCTAGTTTTTCTCCGACTTCCTCTGGGAAACAGAGGACATAGCACAATGTCTGTTATCTTCTGTTATTTATTTAAATGATAGTGTAACACACCTTCACCCTCTCATGGCATATATTTCCTTTGAGAAGCTTCATATTGAGAGGGAACCCCTCTTTTGTGTTTTAACTAAATCACATGCAATAGCTGTTCTTATTATCAATCACTTTCGCTATATTGATACCTAGACCTAAATTTTGGAAATTTTGGAAATTTTGGATTGATAGCTTTATGTCTCCGAAGAACAAAGGTTTCCAAACCAAAAAAGTTGTGTTTCAAAGATGTTAAATCATTCTGGTGGTTGCTGTTTTCGAAATTGTGTTGAAGAATTGCGCACTTTCTAGCAAGCAACCGAAAGTAACACGCAATGCAATGTCTCCGTTACATTCATGTGTCTTGTATTAGGATTGAACGTGTTTGATGAGACACTGTTACATTCTACTCAATTCTGTGGTGTTTTTAACCACAAAATTGAGATTGATTTCATATATCAATTATTACTCCAGACAAGTTATGTAATCATTTTCAGAAACCACTGTGAAGAACTGCAAGAACAGGAATGCCATCCGACAGTTATTTCATAACCATTATTCATTTTGTTCACTGTTTTGTATAATTTGTTGTCTTCCCCGTAGAGACTAATGATAATTGCTTCTTCATTGCTTTTTCTACAACTGATTATAAAATTATGAACTTTTTTGTGGAATGTTACAATTTGCCTATCATTCAAAGTAAATTTATTTAAATATTGACTGCTAGAATCAGTCTGACATTAGTAACAAAATTAATAAAAAAAACAATTTGGACATAAGAGTGTACTTCATGTAACAAAAAATGCATCATTGTCATTTTCATGCTTCTAAGTGCACTTCCATGTTTTTTCATTATTTTATTTTATTTATTTTTTATAAAAAATCGTAACATAGATCAAGACATTTAAAGGCTTTGGTTTGCATAAGGTTTAGTTTGCGTCACTTTCATTGTCTGGGTTCGAAATGTGCTTTTGTCAAGAGTCCCCAACTGAGGAAGTGGGGTTTCAACCCAATCCTCATGTCGAGTGGGTGAGGCTACATCGGTGGACTAATATGGCCCTATGGCTCTTGTGCACACGTTTCCGACTGTACATGCATTTGTCATATATATATATATATGTAATATAATCACTGGTTTCCAAACTGTAATTGATTTGGATTATTATAAGCCTACAAAATGCTATGACAAATGACACACTTTCAAAGAAACCCACAATATTGTCAATATAGATTATAAGAACATCTTCAAACTGGATTTTACGTGCAACATGCATTTTCAGTTAAGTTGGTGTTTGTTTAATAGTACTTTAATTATTTTATTTGAAAAATATTTTTTTTGGTTGGAGGAATTTTGAAATATTTAAGTAACTCTAATTACTTCTAATTATTTTTATAGGTGTATTTTAACTAATACCCAAATTGAGCGTAATGCCAAATTTCATTATTTGGGAAATTACCAAACTGTCACTTGACAAACACGTGAGGCTTGGTTGTGAGTTTTTGGGGGTATGGTAAACCCCACACACACACCCCATCTCTTCTCGTTCAAGACATTTTTCTTCACATCTGTTCAGTGGTTCCTTCGTCTTCATCGCCTCCTCCATTCGTCAAAGTAAGTGCCTTACTTGGTTCTTTATTGGCTTCTCGGTTCTATCCCCACGCTAAAGTAAGATCTGTTCAATTTATTTTTTATTTTTTTTTCAATGTGCTAAATTTGGGATGTCATTTGTGAGATCTTTGTAGATCTAACTTGCAAAACCATAGATATAGTTATCTTTAATTTGTTCGGGTGATATTTTTTCAAAGTTTTCACCTAGGTTAAGATGGGTAATTTTGTTTTTCTAAATATCTGGATATCTTCAAAGATCTAATTATTTGATTTATCTATGTAGGGATATAAAATTTTAAGATGTGAATTTTGTGATCAGGTGCTTGTATTTATTGTTTCATTAATGTTCGTTTCCTTCTCATTTGGGAAAGTTATTTGTTGGTTTTTTAGTAGAAATCTCTAAATATAATGAGAGGGTTTTTTCCATATTTTTTTCCACTGAAAAAATGGCTTGGGAGAGCCTTAATTGATCACCTTTGAGCATCTTCTTGCTTGAATTATTATTTGCGAAGGCATCTTCTTGCTTGAATTTTTATTTGCAGACAAATTGTGTAATATGTGAGATCTTTGGTTGTTAATTATGAGAAGTTATTTAGGATTTTTTTTTTCCTTTTTGTTTCTGTCATCTACTTGAACAAATAATGTTTTATAAGACTTGTGGCATGAATAGAGATAAAAATCAACTCTTAATTAGAAATGAAGAAGAAATCACAAATGCACTGAGGGCCTGTTTGTTTCATGGAATTTGGATATCCATGTAACTCAAAATTCTTGGGATTTTAAATTCAAGTGTTTGTTTGAGGGTAATTTGTTTTTCAAGGGATTCTTAAATCTCATAACAAAGGGATTTTGTTTTAACAAAATCCATGGGTTTTGCTTTTCTTAAAATTCCTCACGTGATGAGCACGTGAGGGATTCACGATTTCTCATTCGAAGATGGGCGAAGGTGATGAAACTTTCTGATTTTGAAATCCTTCTCTCTAACGCCGATGCAACCCTGACGCCCACGCATCTCCAACGCCGACGCAGACGCCTACACAACCTTGACGCCAACGCAGCCTCAATGCCGACGTAGTTCCTACACCGACGCAACTCAATTTCCAAATCTGGTTGCAACTCTAACGTCGACACAGATCTGACTCCATTGCAGCTTCGTCACCATCTTTGCTTCTCCAAAACCAACACTGTGGTTGCAATCTTCTCTTCTGATAGTTTGGAAAAGGTCCAATTTTTGCTTTTGTATTCTTGTTCAATTTTTAGGGTTTTTGTATTTTTGAGTGTGTGAATCTTCTAGAGTGTTTACTTGTGAACTAATGCTACTACACGTGAGCCTTGTGCTTTTTAACTAATTGAGATGCCAAAAGAAAGCAACTTTGTCTTCTTGATTTATAGGGCAGAGCCTTTTCTTCTATCTTCTCCTTTGCTGGTGCTTGCTTTTCTTTATGTTAATTTTTTATGTATGGTCTATATCTGTGTCTTTTTCCTTTGTTTGGTGCTTTCTGAGGTCATTATATGTTTTAATTTTTTTGTTTAAGTTTTTTTTGTTTAATTTCTCCTTTTAAAGCTGTTCAGTTGTTGAATAGTTTCGCTGTTGTTGTCGCTACAATGATTTTCTTGATTTTTATTCTATTTCAAGTGAAGTGCAAGCACTATTTCTCATTGCTTATCTTGATTCACTGTGGAAATCCTTGTTTTTTCCTTCTTCTTCTTTATATGTTTTATGTTTATCACTTGATGGATAGCGGGGATGTAAATGATTTAGTGGAAGAAAGCAAATTCATAAGTATATATATATATAAGTGACTGCTTTTGTTTGTCAATGTTTTAAGTGTTAAATTTGCTAGCTTTGTTTCTCCAATACATTCTTGGGGTGGTGGACTATGTCCCGTTGCCTAATCTTTACTTTTTCCTCGAGTTCTATTCTTGTGGGAGTAAAGAATTAGAGTTATCAATCATTGCTTATCTTGTTTCATTGTGAATAACCTTTTTCTCTTCCCCATGTTTTATGGTTATCACCTAAAATTTTTTTTGTTGCTACTTCTGTTTGCAAATGTTTTTAGTCTTAAATTTGCCAGTTTCATATCTTGAGTAATTTTTTGGGACTGTTGGGGCACTGTAATGGTTTTTTCACCAAAGGTTTAACCTTGGATTTGGAAAGGCCCTTTCCAACTAGCAATAGGCCTTCTACATGCAGCCTATAGATCATGTTGTTTGTGTGTGTATTAGTTTCCATAAAGCCCTCTTTTTCTTTACTTTAGCAAATAACCACAGTTAGCTGAAACATTCCATGCTAATGTAGGCAGGGACTTGATCTTCATTTCTTTGAAAAAGGTTGAAAAGATCATAATTTCATGAATTTATTGAATTAAGAAGCGAGAACCTAGTTAATGTTTCAACCCACTCAAATTGATTCATGGGATACCACTTTGAGTAGAAAGATGGTTGTATATCTTGCAAGTGCACTTTGACAACCTTCCTATTGGTGTTGTGAAATCCTTCATAAATTCATCTGCAACTAAACTAAGACAATCCCTTGCTAGTTTGTAATTAAATCAAGATGTAGGAAATTTAGATAAGGAACCACATGATTGGTACGTTATTTTAGAGAACACTAGGCACAGATTTGGGCCTATTGTCGCTTGAATATTTTGTCATTTCTGTTCTTTGGATTGGTGAATGAAAAATGATTTGCTAATACATTGATGTTTCATTCAGGAGTTTGAAATTTGAATTTATGTTTTTATATTTTATATTTTTAATGCACATGTCCTCTTTGCTTTTTATAGGGTAAGTCATTTTTACTTTACATAGCACACTTACTCAAGAATTAGAACTTTGTTGTTGTTCATCTTCCTATACTTGCTTGTTTAGCTTGTGTAAGTTTCCACTTCTCATAGTCTGTTGTAACTTCAGTAGACCATTTTTACCTTACATAGCACACTTACATGTATACTTATATTGTTTGACTATTTCTTTACCCATCTTCGATGTCATTAATTTTCAGGAATGCTCTTATTCTGCTTCCACATTTGCTTTCAGACTAGACTTTTCACATGCTTATCTTTTTTTATATAACAATAGCAGAATACTTCTTATTTGCCATTTTAAATTCTCTCTCCAACCATTCAAAATCTCATTTTCATTTCCATGAACACTTTAAGAAAGACATCTTGGTAAAAGTCCTTATCACATATATTCTAAGTTGTCTTGTTCCCCTTTGACAACATTGTAGAACATCAAACATTTGTAAAATCCTTTGGATGACATATGCATTCTTTCACACTACCATTTTTCTTTTCCAATGGTTAGCTTTGATAAACATAGTTCATATTTATGGTTAACAATCTCGTGCATTAATGCCTACACATTCAGCAAACTCTCACTAGTTTTGCATTAATTCTCACCTGTTTGGATTCCATATCTATAAGGCCTTCATGATTGTTCATGTATTTTCTAGTCACAAACCAGTTTTTATTGGTGTGCTTGTACTTATGATTGTGTTTTTTAAAGGAAATATCATCTATATTCTTATAAACAACGATATCTTCAACTACATTTTTTTTTTAACAAACAATATTTTGAACTACATTTTTTTTTTTTTACTACTTCTAGATGGATGGACATGATAGAGAGGATAACTTTAATGCTGCCCGCATTACAATTCTTGCTGCCACTTTTACCATCACATTACTTTTGCGTAGTAAACATCGTAGAATTTGTAGAGAACCTTCTCGTGCTCGATTAAAGATTAGAGAAAATATTTAATGAGACTAATTGATGGAAATGACACAACTAGTATCAACATGGTTCGTATGAATAAATCAACAATCTTCAATCTTTGCTCGATAATGAGACGAAAAAACCTTTTGAGAGACACATTGCACATCACTATCGAAGAACAATTATTGATGTTCCTACACACCATAGGACATAATCAACGTAACCGTGTCATCGCACACAACTTCCTCAGATCAAGTGAGACTGTTAGCAGATATCTCAATCATGTTCTATACGCAATCAGTCAATTAGGTGATGAATATGTGCTTCCACCTAGTACACAAACTCCAGCGTATATAGCATCGAGATACATACTATATCCTTATTTCAAGGTATTAGATAACTTTTTACTCAAATAGATTTATTATCTTATAACCAGTTTTTAGTTATAATTTGTTAATGATAGGATTGTATTGGAGCTTTAGATGGAACCCATATCCATGCTTCTGTTCCAGCATCTGAAGTTGCAGCATTTCGTGGGTGAAAACCATATCCCACACAAAATGTTCTTGTTGTTGTTGACTTTAACTTACGTTTTACATATGTTCTTGCTGGATGGGAAGGATCAGCACATGATGCTCTAGTTTTATGTAATGCACTCGAGAGACCAAATGGTCTATCAGTCCCTAAAGGTATCTATTTGTTTAGATTATTATCAAATAGTTTAGAATGAAAGGACAACCTAAACATTATAATCTTGTTAACCATCATTTTTCCTTTTTGTTAGGGAAATATTACTTGGTTGATGCTGGATACGCAACAAGACCGGGATTTATATCCCCCTATAGGGGTGTTAGATACCATCTCAAAGAGTTTGTCTCACGGACACCAACAAATCATAAAGAACTCTTTAACCTTCGTCACTCATTAGCTCATTCCACTATTGAATGAGCTTTTGGTTCTCTTAAGGGACGATTCAAAGTTTTATCATCAAGACCATTCTTTCCATTTAAAACTCAAGCTGAATTTGTTTTGGCCACATGCATTTTGCATAATTATATTATAAATGAAGGAGGAGATATTTTAATACCTCCTGAGGAAGAATGGATACCCCAACAACCACAATCAGAACGTAACATTAAAGAACAAAGGGAAGAGGCCCAAGAATGGGTGGCACGTCGAGAACGGATTGCATGTGATATGTGGTCTAATAATTATATAATGACTCATTAATGTTTTTATGTTTCCCTTTAGACCATGACCAATGATGTTACTTTTTTCTTATTTGTTTCAAGTTATGGCTTCTACTTGATGCATTTTTTTTCTTCTATGAAACAAATTTATAATTGTTATAATTTATCATATGCTATTACTTAAAAAAAAAATTAATTGTGTATGCGCCAATAACATAATGGACAATGTAGGGATGTCAGAAGATAGCCAAATGTCCTCAATGAGAACACCCACTAAAAGAACTAGTGGTAATATAAGATGGACCACTACTGAAAGCCCTTTTTTCATAAGATTCATGGCATCTCAAGTGGAGCAAGGCTTCAAAGTCAACAAGGGATTCAAACCCCCAAGCATTCCATGCTGCAGTTATTTCAATAAAGAATGAGTTTGGAGTTAAGATTACTGAAGCAAATGTGACTAACCACTTGAGAACAATTAGCAAACGATGGGCAAGAATAAAAAAACTGAAAGAGTTAAGTGGAATGGGATGGGATAATAGACTGAAGATGATTATTATGGGAGAATTAGATTCAGGAACTATGTAAGGTAATAATTCATTCATTATTTATTTCTATTTATTTTGTTGAATTAATTATATTGAATGAAAATGATATTTCTTTAAACTATCACTTGACTTGTTTCTATATCGTAGGCTCATCCACAGAATGAGTCATACTTAAACAAACCAATTGAGGATCATGACTTGCTCAAGATTATTTATGGTAACGATCAAGCAACTGGACATCATGCTGTTCAATTTGGAGATGATATTGGTACACATATGGATGACAACGTCGATTCCCGACGTCCATCTCAAACCGATGGCCTTGATGACATGTTTTTTTGAGGAGACTAATTGTCATATGTATACACCACCACCCATCCACAACCAATCAGAGAGTACAGAACTTAGGGATAAAGAAAAGGGAAAACGCAAAATCGTCTCCAAAGTTGAAGCAATACAAGAGATGAATAACACCATTAAGAAGGCATTGGGTAAAAAGAAGTCTACTAGAGATTTAGATTTTGCAAAGGAATTAATTGGTGAATGTATGAAACTGAAAGCATATGGGTACTCTGGTTGGGATATCAACAGTGCTTATGATTGGTTAATGGCCGACGATAATAGAGCTATGGGTTTCTTGGCAAAAGATGAAGAATTAAGGAAGTATTGAGCGGAGGATTTCTTTGAATCAATTCACAGTCAATGAGAATTTTAGTGGTGAAACCATGAAGAATGTAAGAGGTAAGTAATTATATTCATGTCGTTATTTATATATCATTATCAATAAATAGCTCATGAAAATAAAATCTGAAATTTTACCTATATGCAGGTTGTTCCTTGCATCCTAAGAAACCTATTTGATAAACCATCTACCTTTGTTACTTCAGGTGTTGAAGTGCCTATTATGTATTGGTTTTATGCAAGCTTTGAAGCACTAGATATATGTAATGGTTTTATGCAAACTATGAAGCACTAGATATATATATATATATATATATATAATGGTTTTATATGTTATATTCCTATATTGCAACAACAGCAACATGATCCCTAGGGTTTTATATGTTATGTTCCTTCTTGCATTCTTTGAATCTGAATGGAAGTATGGGTATGAGAATTAATTAATGCAGCCTTTTTTTTAAGTAATAGTTACTAAAATTTAAATTTCATATATATATATATATATATATATAAACTAATTTAGTTTGATGCAGAGGCTTGAGCTTTTGGTTGCATGACATACCTGGCATTGGTTTCAGATCAGATAATGAACCCTTCAAGGTATACATATATAATCTGATTGAAATCATACAAGTATTCATGAACTCCATCCAAAATGGACTTGGCTTTTTTGTTTCCTTTGGTGCAGTTTTACATGCAAAATTTTATATGAGTGATTGTGAACATGATGAAGTTTGAGAAATCGTATGCATCTCAAGGAGGTCCAATAGTAATTTATCAGGTGTATTAATCTCTACCATGAACTGATAATGCCCATGAAATGCTTGCTAAATGGTCTCTATATCACTAACATGCAGATTGAAAATGAGTACAATTTAGTTGAGGGTGCATTCGAAGAGAAAAGTTGCATTCCAAGTTAATTATATCTGATTACATCTCCTTTTCTGACTTGATTCTTCATAATTCAATCCAGGAATTGAGCATGGGAGTTATAATTCTAAAGGAGTGGTGTTTGAGAAACCTATCTCATTACTAAATGGGAAAAATAACTTCTCATTTTTTAGTGTTATGGTTGGATCACCGGTATGAATATCAAATTTTTTACTGCAAATATGTGTGGTTCTTCGAACTGAATGAATGCTTTGGATATGCTGGTCTTTGTTAAGGATTGAGGGGCATATCTAGGACCTAGGATTTTTGGACTTCAGAGAGTGAGAATTCAAGGAAACATTAATGTTCAAGATTTCGGTAATCAGCTGTGGGGATATCAGGTAGTTATCATTCTTCATTTTGACTAAAATCTCACAAACAAGCCATGTCTAAAAAGAAAAAGAACTTCATTGAATTGTATGAGTTTGGGAATTGTACGATAATAAAATAAAAAAATAAATCAAATACTAGTGTAATAATTAGTTAATAATAGCAAGTTAATAAAGTGAATAAATATAATAATTGGTTAATAATGAAAATTTTAAAAATGTTAAGAAATACAGGGAAACTTTTTTAAATATAATTTTTAAATATAATAATAAATAATAAAAATAAATTAAATACTAAAGTAATAATTAATATATCATAACAAATTGATTTATAATAAAGTATGGGGGTAATCTTACCATGAGTAACCATACCCCCAAAAAACACCAAACCAAACATGTGTTTTCAAATTCCAGGTTTACAAATACTTCCAAAAAAACATAAAATCTTATAATACAGTAATTCCAATTACATCCAACTAAACACAATATTTTACTGCACTTTATTTTGAAAACCAGGTATTTCCAATTACGTTGTAACTGGAAATCCACTATATTTAGAATTACATCCAACCAAACGCCACCTAAATCAATTGCAAAAGCTATAAATAACATCCAAAAATGCACACACATATTAAAACCACGAAGAGAAGCAGCGTACGAACAAATTGAAAAAACCTAAATAATAGTATCGTATGAACCGGCGATGGAAGAGAAGCAGTGTAGTTGGAAAAGGAGACTGAGAGGACAAGGTGACAGGAGGAGGTGGCAACGGGATCATGGTGAAGGCTGCGATGGAAGGAGAAAACGACGGGATCAGGGGTGAAGGCTGCGAAATTTTTTTAGGGCTCCCGTGACTTTTGAAAGGGTTTAGAAGTGGGGTGAAGTGGCCTTTTATATGTGGCTCACTTCCCCCACTTCAACTTCAAAAATCTTGAAGTGGGTTTTAAATTAAAACCTAATTTCAGTGCAAAAGAACATCGAAAGTGAGGGAAGCCAGTTTATTTCCCCCCACTTACATCAAAGTAAACACCCCCTTAGTTGTTCATTTTTTTGCTCATCTAACTCTAGCTTCATATGGATTTATGCAAGGTTTTTTTTTTAACTAGCTTTATTTGACTTGTAGAAATTGATCCACACAGTAAAATTTGCTTAAGTATGGCACAGGAAAAACACATCCTTATGTTTTCTTTATTAATAATTTATTTTGAAAAATATATAGTTATTATCCATCATTATACATGTGATTTTATAATTTGTATATAGTGTTGCTGTTGAAGTAAGGTAATTTTGTCATTGTTCCAAGCTTGTGTGTAATTGGTGCTTTTATGAATTAGTATCCATCTAGTTTATTTTATAGCATGTAATTTATGTTTCTAAGATAAAGTAGAATGGTACCCACTGTAGCAATTTATTGCATTTTGCAATTAGATAGGTGCCCATCTCTCTATGAGATGCTACCCAATTACAAGAAGTCAATTAAGAAAGGTTTTTGCAAGCAAAATGGAGGATGGTTATTACTCAGTGACATAGCTAGTTATTTCTGTTAAATGTGGTCAATATATAAATATAATATTTTCGTTAACCTATAATGCAAACAAATTATGTGTGTATATATATAACAATTATTGTTAAGATAATATGGAAAAAAAAAAACATTTATTAAATTTATGATTTACAATTGTCTACAACACTATTTCATATTTTGAAACTATTGTACGATTGTTTTATTATCAATACTATTGAATAAATCTCTTTCAATACATGTACCTAAACAATCATTTATTAAAGGATCTTCCATTCGGTTTCTCAAATGATTTTTCACAAATTTTATTGCTGAAAAGGCTTTTTCTACCTGTGCAATTGTAACATGTGAAATTAATGCCAATTTTATTAGTAGAAAGATAAGTGATGGACAATATTCTTCTGTCTCAACCAATTTTTCAGCAACTTAACCAATCTCTTTAAGATTAAAAAATTTGGGATTAAAGAACATATCAATAATATAAATTTCAAGTTGATTGTCATGTCCCATGATAACTATAACTGAAAACTCAATAGGATAAAGGCGAGCAAACTAAATCAATCTTTGTTTATCACAAAGTAGAAAATGAGTTATATGGCCTAAGGCATGGTGCACAAGAAAGTAACTTTGTATTAATCTCAGTAAAAGTTGTTGAGCTCTTGAAGTTGTCTATCTATAACAATATTAATTAAGTCAACTCAATAATGAGGCAAGTTTTAGATACTAAGAGCTTTACGTCTGATCTTCCAAGAGCCACATAATTGTCATCCGTATTAGGTACCAAAATACTATATTTTTCACGAAAAGAAAAAGCTTCATCTAGTAAAGGATCCCATCCATCATCTCTCATTATTTATAGCTTTTGTTTAGATAGTTTAAGAAATTCCATAGCATTAACTATGTCTTAATCTTTTTTCTATAAAGCCTTTGACAATTCAGTTGTAATTCCTAACACATTCCCCATGAAATGTAGGTTGTATATGGAAATTAAAAGATTGAATCATTTCCAAGAAGAATTATGCTTCCATCCTTTGCTCAGAATTTAAACCATTGTCAGCAACATATTTAACTGCATCAATCATAGAACAGAAGAAAACAATTGAGTTTAGTAGTGTACTATAATATGAGCCCTATCTAGTGTTAGTGGCACGTTTAAGACTAATTTCTTGTTTAAACCTCTTCCATTTGTAAGGTTATTATTTTTTAGTGCTTTAGCAACTCTAGTAGCTCAACTTTCTCTAAGAATATCATACCTCTTACATGAAGCTCCAACAACATTAAGTAAACAACTAATGTTGTTCAAAAGTGAAGCAATAGAATCTTCATTTTTTGCAACTACTATAAGAGTCAATTGAAGAGTAAAACAATGAATTTTGAAGCAAACTCAGTTTCCTTCAAAATAAAACTTTTCAAACCATTAAATTCACCTTGCATATTGCTAGTTGCATCATAATTTTATTCACATAGTCTTGATAACATAATCCATACCTGCAAAATAATGACCCAATTGCTTTTTTAAGTGATAAAATTGGAGTGTCAAAGACATGAACAATAGCTAAAAAACATTCAACTATACAATGGCTATTATTTATGTAGTGCAAAAAACAGTCATTTGTTCCTTATTTGAGACATTGCAAAATTCATTTTCTTAGACCGCAAATAAATCATCTCCTTACTCATCATTGATTGCCTTTGTTGTCTTGTTTGTAGTAACACTTATAATGTCATTTTGAATATCATGAGCTTCTAATTTTAGATTGTGAAAAGAATTTTTCAAAACAACAATATTGGTAACCTCATTGTGACCCGAATCAAAATGCAAAAGTTCAAGAAAATTTTCTTAGTTGCTTGATTCCTTAGATTTATCATGACTTTGAAATGGTACTCCTTGGCACAAAAGAAATCAAGGAAAATCTATCGAAGCAATTAGTCTTCTACGTTCAGTTTGAGCTTCATTTCCTTGCTTAATCAAAATATATTAAATATTTTAATTTTAATCCATTTGGTCCTGGCCTTTCTTGTAAACTTGAATATGGGCACTATTTAGATCGGCAACATGAGTTTTCAATTTACCTTTCTTCTTCTAATTTGTAAAAATCTTCAATGACAAATAAGTCCACACTCCCGTGCTTTTAAATATCTGATTTAAAAAGATAACAATATAAATAGAAAACATAACTTTTAGCTATGCTATACTCTAACAAACTGTCATACTCATTAAACCAACTCGAATTGAATCGACACAAAACATTTCTAATGCTTGTTTGTGGAAAATTATGATTACATAATTGACAAGGTCCCTTTTACAAGTATGCTCTTCGTACTTTAATTTGATCATTTTAATGGTAAGTTGAAATTGGAGGATGAAGTCCTAGATTCATGGGTAGATTTGTTAAATCAACTTCAATATGAGCTTTCTTTGATCATTGTTGAGTTACATGAGTATCATCATTATTTTTTGAAGTTAAACTTGATTGATCTGACACTGATTATCTTTTGATGTATCTTTCATTCTTTAACATTAAAATTTTTTAAAAAAATGTAATGATGATTGATGTGATTATAATAGGATTACATATTGTAATGTGAAAATTTTGGCTATAAACATATTTTAATTATAATTGAAAAATACATTTTGATGGAAATAGAGCAATAACCATCCTTATATGTTATCTTTATCACAATAAATAACAACCTACTTAATATTCATTACTTGTTTCATAATCTAATAAATGAAAAATTTTAATCTATATTATGAATCACATTGTCACAATCTATATCAAATAAAAGCACAAATCAATCATAGACCGAGGCTCCATCCAAGATATCTTTTCATTAAGCAAAAATATTTCTAGCATAATACTAATAAAAATCAATTGAAATACTAAAGTAACAATTCAATATTAGTACTAGAATCACACCAACATCAAGATCGATCAAGAAAGAGAAATTAAATTGATGTGTATTAGATTCAAAAGAGAGAATTACTAAATTGATCGAATTAAGAATGTGAGGAAATTGGAAAAGGCCCAAAAGGGGAAAATTTTAAAGCTTCTCTTGATTTTCCTTGATCTTCTTTTTGTAGAGTCCAAATCAAGATTAGCTCCTTGCAAATTAGTTTGCCAAAAATATTCATAATGGCACAATCTCAATCGGGGGAAGGGGGATCAAAACAAAACAAAATAAAATAAAATAAACACCATAGAAAACTAGGATGGCTCTTAGTTTCATCTAAAAGATCTAAATCCACCACTGTATCAAGGATTTGGGAGGCAAGACTCAAGAGGCTTCACCGCTTGAAATTTCTGGATGATGTTTTGGTCTAGAAAATGATTAGATTTTTATTTCACCCCTAGAGGTTTCATGTTGCTTATAGTCCATTGCTGAAGTTTTATATTACTTATAGGCTTATAATTCTGATAAGTGCTTGTGCGATATGAATGCGAAGCGTTCATTCCTTATGTTGAGCATTACTTTTCTCAGGTTTTTACATTAATATGTGTGTTTTTATGTTACTTTTACGCAAGTAGGGCTGTGAGGCTAAGTATGAAGGAAATAGGCCAATGTGGATCATAATGCACCTATTTTGGAGGAGATCTTGCTAAGGTTCAAACGCGAAGACATAGGACAGGTGTGAGATGCTAGAGTGTGTGTCAACCTCCTCGGATTCGAGTGAGTACATCCATTTGGAGGGGCACAAAGGCAGTCACACTTGAGCATTCCGTCTTATGCATACAAGAACAAGAACCCCACCAACATATATATCATTGAAGAAGCAAGTGATTCACGACGTGAACGTGTGCCCGTTTGCGTTACCCCGATGAAAGTATGGAATTGGGAAGTTATTAAGGTCGGAGACTGTAGCAGAGAAATGCAGCAATTACTGTAGCAGACCTTGTTCACGGTACCGAGAAATCGGAGAAGCAGAGAATCCACACGGGCGTGTGGAAATTATCACGCCCGTGTGGAAATTCCACGCGGGCGCATGTACCATCCACGCCCGGGTGGAGTTGCCCGATTCGACCCTATTTAAAGCCGGTTCAGCCCCGATTTTGGTATTCTTTTCTCCATCTTTTCCCCAACTTGCGAGAGGGCTTCGGTTAGGGTTTCGAGGGGTATTGGCCAAGGTTTTGGAGAGGTTCTACGGCTCCGACATCGTGATTCTATTAGGAAGAAGGTTGGTAGGGGAGCTTCGATTGAGGCATATCCTATACCAGACGAAGGAATCCTTGGACGACGAGTAGAGGACTTTCCACAAGACCATTGACACGACCATTGAGGGGGTTTCTTTATGGATTTATTGCTTTTACATTCTATTTCTTTGATTGTACTTAGCTCCATGGAGAGCTAAACCCCCTAGTGGGTACTTGGGTGATTGTGAACCCTAGGATGTATTCGTTTCTTTGAACTTCTTTATTATGCTTTCAATAAATTGATGTTTATTGTGAGTTTCAACCTTGAATGCTTGATTGTATGAACATTTCCCCTAGAGTGACACTAGGGTTGAGAGTTCTTGTTGGTAACCTTGTGAGTGAGTGACACACCACGAGCGTTAGACAAAGCTAGGTTGGAGAGGGTTGAGAGGGTGAGTCGAGAGGTACAGGAGCGTCCCCTTTCCCCTCCGATGTGATAGATTCTACCTCCGTTCCTCGAGTTCTTTGTGGCCATAATAGAGTGAATGATCTAAGGGATGAACCTCCGCTGGGGCCTAGTTGCGCGTGCAATGGAGTGAAGCGTTGAGGTGATCTTAGTATCTAGGGCTTAATTGTGGCTAGGGACCTTCTGCCTGGACCAAAGGGTTAGGTCTAAATCTAGGAAGAGATTTATCACTTGGAATCCCTAGAGCTCATTGCAACTCTATGCGAGTGCGAGGTGTTGAGATTGTTCGATTTCTCCTCCGGGACATGTATAGAGTTAGGCATAGTTGACCTTAGATTTGGGACTATGTATGTAAGGATTTCCACGACTCACCATTGCATTGATTAGGAAGCATAATAGAGAGTTCTTGCACTTGAAGCGATTATTCTAGGTGAAGCATCATCCGAGTACCCCCATCTTTATCGATTGCCTTGCCCCCTCCTTACTTTTGTTCTCTTACTTGTTGCTTTTAATTTCTGAGAATTGAATCATTACTACACTTATCATTGTTGATACTCCATATAGCTAAGAATCGAATTAAGTGTCTTTACTCCCTACTCCCTGTGGATTCGACCCCGCTCATCCGGGATTATTACTTCGACAAACCCGTGCACTTGCGGGATATAAGCAAGGGGATCTTGTCAAATTCCTAGTTATTTGGCTTATAACTCCTTCCTATTTGACCCAATAATTTTTCAATAATTAAATAAGAAATTTGTACAACTAAAGTATGTCATGTTTGGCTAAGATGGCTGATATGGCTAAGAAAAAAAAATCCAAAATGTTAACTTCTATTTTGCTAATTTAATGTGGTTAATTTAATAATTTCTCTAAAACATATATATTATTAATATTTAAAAAATTAATTTTTTTTTTGTTCATTTGACCACGTAAAAATACATATTGCTCTGCCCGTATTATTACTCAATTTGTAACAAAATGGTTGGTGTTTCTTTGTTGTTCAGGTATTGGTTGCTCCTTTGTAAATTTATTATACCAAAACAAAAGGAAAAATAAATAAATAAAATGATTGTTTACATATAAGTGTTAGAAACATCGCAAAATTATACAAAACAATCATAAAATTGCCGAAACAAAACAAAATTATGATATTATCAAGTCGATTTGATGAACACCCTAATTTAATTAATTCTAATATGAACATTACATTTTGATGTTTTAAATTTATTCCTTCGTTGTGCTAAAGTTGTTCCTTGGATTGTCCTAGATTTTGTACCATTAAACAAAGGCTCAAAGTCTCTAGATCACACGTCGAAATCCAAAAACAGTTTCTTCTTCCTCTCTGAAATAGCGGATTGGGTTAGAAATGAAGAGAGATTAGGAAACTAATCTCACAAATGAATAGAATTTGTCTATCGAGGTTAGAGAGTAGTCATACTTATAGAAGAAAAGCATTATCCTATTATGAAGTCCTACTAAAAATATAAGTATTAAAGCAATTAAAATCACTTTTGTCTCAACTTCTTATAATTTTGATTAATTATTCCGACTCCAGCAAACTTTAATGAAAATTTAAACTTAAGAAAAAAACCATAAACCAATTTATAATTTCACTTTATCACATAAAGGAAAATTGTAAATTGATAATTTTACCTATACACTCAAAATGAGATTTATTCTTAATTCTTTTAAGTGTGACTGTCTAAGTTCATTTTGATTGTTAATAGGAGTATACTAAAGAATGTAAGTGACATCTTGCCAGATATGTAGCCCCATGTCGTAGCTCAATTGAACACGAATGAGTAGATCATTATAAATCTTTCCGATTATGATTACCATATGTGTATAAACCCTTCATTCTTCAATCCCAACCGAGTGAGAGCTTGGTAATTGTTAAACTTATTAAAGCCGATCATATGCAAATAATCATAGTAGAGTAAGATTACCAAACTACCTAAGAAGTGTCTAAATACATTACATTTACACTGCATATTTTATTCACTTCCATGCAATGATACCCGTTTACGTGATTTTTGTGTTAATTTTGTTTCAGGGCATCAGAAAAAACATTTGAAGCCCGAGGAAGGATTTGAGAGTGTTTTAAGGAGCATTTCCATTTTGGTTTTAAGCCCAAATGTGCCATACAAGAACCCCTAACACCAAGCGAGGAGAAGAAGGTGCGCAACCCCTTGCTAGCCCAAAATGACCACACAAGGGGCCACATGGCTCACATGCTGGCTGCCTGGCTCAACCTAGGGGCTATGGTGATCGTGTGAGCACAACAGGCAGTCTTGCGTCCGTCTTGCAGTCGCACAGTGTTCACATGCTGCTCAAGCATACCCAACTCGGCCTTTTGAGTGAGATTTTGACATCTATGTTGCCTCCATGCGGCCACATGCATGCCTGCACATTTAGGCGAGTATATAAGCCAATTTTAGGGTTTATGAGAGAGGGCTTGGCCGCCATGTGTCTCCAAATGCTTTGACTATGCAATACCTTTGGAGAATGTCAATGTAAGCGAGAATTTAGGGGAGAAGAAGGTGGAACTCGATAGTGCAGATCCGGTGAGGTCTCATCACCACCATTAGTGGATAGAATAAGGACTTTGCAATGAACCTTTACATTTTTAACTTGTATCTCTTGCTTTCATTCTATTTTGATGTCGAACTAAACTCCCAAGGTCACCAAGTTCTAGTGAACCTTAGGAGGAAACTTATATGGATGCTTGTAGAGCAGGATGCTTTCATGTATTAGGTCACTCATAGATTAACGGGGGAGTCAATGTACCAGAATTCCTGAGACTCCTGGTGTCAGTCGCCCTAGCGGGCATTAGGGTTTAGCTTTAGCCTAGAGAAGATTAGGGTTACATTAGCCAAGACTCTTTGAACCCAATGTAAGGGTATCTTTCAGATAAAGGAACTTGTATAGGATTAGGGCTACACTACAGAGTTTCAGGGGTAGTTGAATTTAGAGTCTAGTGGACCAAAACCTAAGCCAACATCATACTTTAATTCTTAAATTCATCCATGCTTATCCTTCTCCCAAAAAGATCCTTACCTGAGGCCTTCCCTTCCATTCGTATTTGTTATCTTTATTTGTTTGCATAGTGTCCTTTAGCCTGTTTCTTAATTTTTTTTATTTTGTAATTAAACAATCACAATCGTTTGATGGATTAAATACAATGCAAATAATTTTGATCTTACTCAACTGATTAGTATGCCACCGAATATAATGCAGTTTGAACATTTGGCATATGTGGACCCAAACGAGCACCTATCATGGTTCCTATAGATGTGCTTGACCATTAGAGTCAACTGTGTTTCTGATGATGGGATACGACTCAGATTATTCCTGTTTAGCTTGTGGAGAGTGGCATATAGATGGCTCAATTTTTTGTCTTTGGAATCTATTATGGCTTAAGAAGAAATGGTAGCAAAATTCCTTGGGCGCTACTTTCCTCTAAGCAAAGTAGCAAATATGAGGCAAGATGTTTCAGCATTTGGACAAAAGGACTCTGAGACACTCTTCAAGGCTTACGGAAGGTTTAAGGATATATTGCGAAGGTGTCCACATCACAGGTTTGCTCCATTGATGAGGGTCCAAATTTTGTACAATGGTTTGAACTATCAGACTCATCAATTGATTGATGCTAGATCAGGTGGCTTCTTAAGTAACAAATATCCTGAAGAGGCCCAGTAGTTATTTGAATACATGACCCAAAATGAGTCACATTGGGCATCAAGAGCAAAAGTACCATGAGACATTGGGGTACATAAAGTGGATGCGAACACCACCTTAGAAGTAAAGGTAGAAGTATTGACAAGGAAGTTTGACCTTTTGATGGCCTGCGGAGGAGGACACAATGTTAAACAGTGTCCAATTGCCAATTTAGCTATGGCTCCCATGGAGCAAGTGGATTATGTGAGCAGAGCACAAAGGCCTTAAGGAAACATGTATAGCAACACGTACAACCCCAGGTGGAGGAATCACCCAAATTTTCAGTTTTTTGTTTTTTGTTTGGGAGGAGGGGCAAGGTCAGCAAAGGCCTCCACAACTTCTAGATTTTAGGGCCAACCTTCGTCACTGAGAGAAAGGAAATTTTCAACAGAAGAAATCTTGCTGAAATTTATCATGAGCATCATTGCACATTTCGACATGATGAACACTACCTTGAGGAATATCCAAGCATCGCTTCAAAAACCTGAGAACCAAGTTTGCCAATTGGCAAGCTCCAAAAGGCCACAAGGGAGTCTCCTTAGTAATACCGAAGTGAGTCCAGAAGAGTAACTCAAGGCCATCACTTTGAGGAGTGGTAGAGAGGTTGAGATACAGCCTAACACTAGGCCACATGTAGAGAACGAAAAAATGTGGTGAGAGATGCAACCTCCGAGAATAAGGTTGATATTGAGGACAACTACAACAAATCTAATAAACCTCACCATGCTCAACCAATATCGGCGTGTGAATACAACCAAAAATCCTATACCTAACAAGATTGAAGAAAGACAAGAAGGACACTCAATTCAATAAGTTCATAGAGGTCCTCAAGCAACTCCACATTAACTTGCGCTTGTAGAAGCATTTTCCCCTAACAAGCGCAAGTTGGAAGAGTCCTCAACAGTGTCCTTGGGGGAAAATTGTTTGACAATTCTCCAAAGCTAGTTACCACAAAAGATCAAAGGTCCTGATGGGTTAGTGGTAGAATGTAAATTTGGTAAGTCACTTGTGCAGAAGGCTCTCTCCAAATTAAAAATTCTCTAATTTGTGATCTATTTACGTGTATAAGTACTAAACCTTTTTAGTGTCCTCCTCCTTGTCCCATAAAGAATAGAAGATTTAACTCAATACACAAGGGCTATAATGTTTAAAACTAATTAAAATATCATCACAAGATTTATATAAACATCAAAATAAATGCCAAGTATTAATAATAAGAATATATAATACAAATGAAATAGCCTAATACAAGCATTCGTATTGGCATTTGTATTAGCATTCGATGGCATAATCCTAATAATAAGAACATGTAGTCTGTTATTTGGACATAGTAAGAAAAATTATAGTTATTCACACATGGAAAAAAAATTATTTTCGTGCCCCTTTTAAAATAAAAATATTTATATAGATACATACATACATACATACATACATACATACATACATACATATATATATATATATATATATCTCTATATATATGAAAAGAATCACTATAAATTATTGAAATCAATAAAAATATATTGCACAACTACATATCAATAAATATAATTTTAATAATTTGACAAATATAACTTTTTTATATGAGAAATTTTTTTAATGTTTATATATTCATAGATCTCATAACTATATAGGAGTTGCAAGGTATCATAATAAATGATGTTGGTTTAGTAATTATATTCAATAAATTTAATAAATATAATAATAAATTGAATAATTAATACAATAATAAAATGAATAGTTAACTGTTCGCCCAATTTCACATTTACAAATCACTCCAATCAAACACAAAACCTTGTAATACAGCTCTAGTAACATCTAACTAAGCATCGTATTTGACTCCATTGTATCTTAAAATATAAATATTTACAGTTACATTGTAATTGAAATTCTACTAAATTACAATTACATTGTAATAGAAAATATATTATATTTATAATTACATTTAATTAAACACTACTAATGCGCTCCGACCAAGTGATTGTGTTGGCAAGTGTATTGGTAGCACAAGTAAAAGCGGTAAGTGGGGTTGGTGTATTCTTTAGGGAACAAGAGTATTAGTACTAATCCCTATTCTGTTATTTAACCTAACAACCAATGTGAAGTGAGTTAAACTAAAAAATTACTAAATTTAGAAATGAAATGAATCTGAGGAAAAAAACAATTGATGAGAGGCGGTATTGAAACTCAGATGCACCTATGACTACACTTGTAATTAGATATCCATATTGTATTAGAGGTTGGAATGGTTGGATTGCAGAGATTCTAAAAATTCGTTGAAAGCTCTCCCTAGCCTACCACATATCCCCTACAAAACTCTAGCAAGATTCTCTCTCTAGCCTAAGTCTCATATGATTGCATTACACTTAAATCTCTCAAGATTAGGATGAGATTCTTTCTCTTGCCCTAATATCGGAAGAATTGTAATGCCCTATCTCTAGGCATGTCATATATGTTGAAGTCTCTCGAACTTATTAACATATGACAAGAATTAGATTCAATCTCTCACTTTAATGAACCTAATACAACCATGTAAACACAAGTGAATTACAACTAAAACAACATAATACAATATATAAAATAAAATCCAATTACAAGTTCATTGACACACCCCTTGCATTTACCGCAAATGCACTAGTCGTTCAAATAGTATAATGTACTAGAAAGTCGGGTAATCGAATCAATAGGAAATGTGAGTACTAGTATTTACTACTTTCTTGTTATATAACCACAATCAAGTAGTGTGGTGAGAAATTACATGAGCAAATGAATTAGAAGACAAGGCAAACAATAGGGCAATGGTAAAAAAGGTTCAATCAATATGGAATAGGTACCTGGGTAATGCTCCACCTAGGGTTTCCATAATGTGTGAGATTTAACTAATACTTCCTAATTGAATTAAGTTGAATCATGGGTATCCTAAAACACCGGTCCCTTTCTCAAGCCAACCAATGACTAGCCTTCTACAAGGTTCTAGAGGTGATCTCTCTTTTTGCCTAAACCACATATTATCGCTTGGTTCTAGGGATGCCAAATTGATTAACCCCATTCCTTAGATTAGATTAATACCTTTCTCAAGGCAATTGATCCCTAATTTCATAGAAACCCTAGAGGTGATCTCACTCTTCACTGTGGTTCATACAATTGCATTAGACTTGGTAGAATACAGAGATAGGGATATTCAAATCGGAAAAGAAAGGGAACACTCTTCTATCTCAAAGCTCACCCTCTCAACCTTCTCTAACCTTGATAAATCTAACCCTAGCAGGTCTCTCGATACATCACTAGTGTGATTGGAAAACACAATCAAGCTCTAACTAATATGGATTACATGGTATTAAAACACAAGGTTGGCACTCAACATAAATCTCAAATTAGGGAAAAAAAAGTTAAATCATATAAAGATTAAATCCTAGGGTTCACATGCCCAAATACCTGAAGTTGTTTAGCTCCTCATGGTACAATACAATATCAAACAAAATAATAAATGAAACAATAAAAAAACATGCAATAAACCCCCTTAAAATCTGTAGTGATTGGTCCGATGAATAGCTCCAAGTCTTCAAAGAATTGCCCCACCAGCAAGAGGTGCGCCATCTTTAATATAGTTTGGGTGACTCCCTTGATGACCTTGACGATAACAGAGTTGATGAAGATCAATGTTGGAGCCTCTCCTTCAACGCAAAAACCTTCTATCAAAACCCCCCGCAACTTCAACTTACAATAGAAATTGGCCGCTTTTTATAACTTGTTGTAGGGAGTCCAAATAGCTATGTGATTGCCTATGCGGGTGTCTGTGAAGCCACACGGCTATGTAGGAGGTCTGTATCTGCCCATGTGGGGCCATATGGCTGTGTGGTGTGGTGTGTGGCCTTTTGTCTTGCTGAAAACTTGAACTTCTCTTCTGAAAGTTGTGCTTAGGTTGGTACACGGTTGTGTGACTACCCCTGTGTCCTTCTGGTGATTGAAAATTTCTTTGAAACTCCCACAAATTGGCACACACGCCCATGTGGATATCCTAAGCTCGTTTGGTTACCTATGTGGCTTACAGATGAGCTCTAAAATAGCTCCACAACACCATCTTTGCCCTTTTTTTCTTCCAAAATGACCTTCACACATCGTAGCTGCACCAAAGAATACAATGCACACAACATGAGTACATATATCTGATCAAATCCATGATCAATCTATATAAAATACTATAGTAAAACATGAATAAATAAGCACTTATCAAATCCTCCTACACTTAAGCGTTTGATTGTCCTCAAGCAAATTAGTTACTACACACAAGGAGCAAATTACTCAATATGATCATAGGCCTCATTCATATCTATCTTAAGAGTAGCAAAACCCTTCTTATCCTAACTCTTTCTTTACAAATAGAGCATAGACTTAAATGCAATCATAATACTATCAATAATTAAATGACAACGTATAAAAGCAATTTAATGCTCACAAATCAATATGGGAAGTGCTTTCTTCAATTTGTTAACCAGAATTTTTTAGACTATTTTGTAAAACCCATTACATAAAGAAATAGGCCTTACTTTTGATATTAACTGGGGGTTATGAATATTAGGATTAAGGATTATGGCAATATCATTTATATATTGCAAGAAAGACGAACACATTTCAAAGTACATAAAGCAAGTAGCAAGAACATTATTCTTAACAATAGTGCAGAAATGTTGACAAAAGGCAAAATTCATACTATCTAATCTTGATGCATTATTCGAATGCATGCCAAAGGCAGCTTCCTTAACCTGAAAAAAATTAGAGTTGTAAGACAATTATTTTGAACAATTGAAACCGTATTCTTAACCAAATAGAAAATAAGAGTACCATTATCCACTAGCGGTTTGAATATGGTTTGAAAATGATCCCACATGAGATCATCCAAGCCATCTTCCTAATTAACCCATTAACCGTCATTTGTCTTCAAATTTTTAATAGCATTTTTTCTTTTCCTAACAATAACTACTTTATGGAAGAACTAAGAATTAGTATATCTTATCCTTACACTAGAATTACTTTGTCCTCTACCACCAATAACATCTTTGTTGATCAAAAATAGAATTCAAGTGTCCTTTAGCTGGGTTAAACTCCATCATACCTACAGCATCTCTACAACCTCTCATTTGGGGCCATGTGATTTTAAAATCATGGAGTTTGGCATTAAAATTTGAATATTTAGACTTCCCTAGTTAACCAAAGCATTGTTACAACTCCTAATTTTGTCCACCATAGTTCTCGTACCGATACCATTCCAACTTAAAGCAACCAACCTTTTCCAATCCACCTCTTTGATCCACAAATTTTCAAACCTAAAATAGGAATTTCACCTACAAACCTTAGTACTATACACATCCAATGGTAATGACAAATGATCAGAGCAAGAACATTCAATACTAAATACAGTTGCTTAATTGAATTTCAACGGTCATTCCCTTAAAACAAACACTCTATCAAGTTTTTCTTGAAGCTAATATAAGGTTCCTCTAAATTGCTCCTATGTAAAGTGATGTCCTAGAAAACAAAAATCTAGCAACTCTATATTAGGACGAACAACACCACCAATCTTGTTGTCATGATCCATGATGTCATTGATATCACCAATGCATAGCCACGGCAAGGATGGTTTTGAGGAAAGCGTGTTTATCAACTCTTAAGATTCGCTATGGTTATTTTTGTTTGAGTTATTGTAGTAGCCAATAAATCATCATTCCGCCTTACTTTGAGCTCAACCTTGATGTCAAAGAAAAAAGGGGAATAGCCAAGCAGTTTATCTTTATATTTTCTTCCCACATAAAGGCCAAGTCCCCACTGTAGCATCTATAGTCCATAACAAAACAATGGTCAAAGCCTAATAATCTTTGCCACATCTTCACATAATTAGCCTTGTCCATCTTCGTCAACCCCAATCATTCTTCTCTTACATTCCGCAGTAACAATGGCCATATTCTTTTTCTCATCACCTTTCAAAATAAAATTTGAATCTTCCATATTTTGGCTTTCCACCAAAACTTCTTTTCCTTGCAGAATCATTCAATTGTGAGCTTTTCTACTACTTGACCTGACATACCCGCACTACTCTTTTAGATCCTAAAATCTTTGGGTTTGCCATGTAAGGGGCACCTTCACTATTACTAAAATTAACTATCTGTTAGTCCTATATATTCCCCATCCAACAATGCATTCCTTCTATCCCTTAGCCTTCTTTTCCTTATCTAAAGCTATGAATGATAGTTTGAAGTTCTTAATTCATGACTAAACTTTCATATCATGGTCTTAAGGGATTGTTACAAGAGCTAAGGAACAAACTTTTTTAGAATGGCCTAATAAACTGCACATGAAACAGAAAACCGATAATCATTCATATTTGAAATCCAGGTTCACCCAAGCTCCACCCTACTTTTTATTCTTCCTAGTGCTTCGTAGAGGCAAACAAATATATATCAATATGTACCTTAATTCGCAAATGTTTTCACTATTCATTATTAAAATTCTTAGCATCAACATCTTGAAAAATTCCCACACACTCTTTTATCTTTCTTCCAATCTTTTCTAATATGAATCACATAGGAAGCTTGTAAACTTATATCCAAAAGTATTCAGTATTAAGATGAACATCAGTAGGTTGTTCTTCCTCTTAGAGTCTCTTCAGAACAAGATGGCTATTATTAAACATTCATACACCATTGTTAAGACCTCATAACATTAGCTTTATGATAAAATTGGAATAAGTAGCTTTACATATTTTAACTAGGTAACAAAATCACTTCTTTGATATTGACCCTTTTCAATGGCCTCCATAAGTAGCAATAGTGTTTCACATGGCATTAAATTTGATAACTTTATCTTTAAGCAATTTGCTCACCAAGCACCAATGTAACTCTTCTTCATTCTCTTCTACACGTTCTCCCTCAAGAATGAAACCTTCAATCTCTTCCTCAATTCTACATCATGCTCTACTTCCATAGCTTCCACCAAAGCCACCAGTTCTTATGACAAATAGACAAAAGCTCAAATATTTAGACAAAGACAAAAATCAGAAGCTCTAGCATATGAGTGGCTAGACAATCTCAAAACTTGTTAGAGACAAGCAGACACTTGATTTGCTGTGATTTGAACATATAAATTTTTAGTAAAGAGGAAATTATATAAATTATTATTTACTAATTAACTAACAAAATTATATAATAAAAAAATATATATACGGTGTATAAATTAGTTGATGGGTGCTCATTGATAGTACTTGCTTGCATATGAATGAATTTGTTTGTTATGTAATCTTCTTAATTACAAGAGCTATATAAATGTGTGCCATATCATGAATGAACTTATTTGTTGCATAACCTTCCTAATTACAAGAGCTGGCAATTGGCAAGCTGGTGAGCTTATTGATACATAAAAAAATATAAATAAAAAGAAGCGCTTACACAAATAAAATATGTGTCACATTAGAGCAAATAGATATCCATCTTTGAAGTTAGCTAAACCATGCAAAGATTCTATACATATTCTATTTACTAATGATTAAATTCGTCAATAACATTCCTTGTTTTAAATAAGTACCGCTGAAAATTAATCAATTACTAAATTTGTATATTCTATACCTAGCTTAAATATCAAATTTAAAATTAATCCTAATTAAATCAAAATATTAATTACTATAATCTCTAAATTTAAATTAATATAATTTTTTTAATACTTATATTCTTTTTAGCTTAAAATCAGCACCATTCTAGTTCCTATATTTAAACCAAACACAAGAGTCACAATTACATCCAGAAGACAATTTATTATAAGTTAAGAATGGATGTGTAATTTATTTATTAATAAGTAAATAAACCATTAAATTTATTAAAAAAAAAAACACACACAATTTATTAAAAAAACACGCACACAATTTATTCTTTCAATAATATATCCAAGCAATGGAATACATGACGTACATAATTCAATATACTAGAAAGGTCGGTTCAGTCCTCGAGCCGGTAACCATAACACCCTAAACCAAACCAAACCCACCTACCAGTAAAACCTATCATAAAAAAATGAGGCGCAAAGCGAGTGACCAAGAAAGCGGAGGACCACACCCTTACCACTCCCCACCCCAATCACTTTCCGCCACGTTTCATGTACATCTCCGTTCTACTCTTCACGCGAATCTCATCGTTCTCCTCGCAGCGGAGCAAAAGAAGAGAAGAAGAAGGCGATCCCAACCATGGCACCGGCCTCGAGGAGCCGGGCTCGCCGCGCTTCCATCTCCGATTCTCTGCCGGATATGAAGCCCGAGCTCCTCAGCCATACCCATCCCAACCCTCACCGTCGCCGGCTCCGGCTTCTCCGCTACGATCAGCTGCCGGAGTTCTTGAAAGATAACGAGTATATTCTTGGGCATTATCGTTCTGAATGGCCGATCCGTGATGCCTTCCTCAGCGTCTTCTCTTGGCACAACGAAACCCTAAACGTCTGGACGTGAGTGATTGCTTAATTTCTTCACTGATTGTCTTCTTCTCCTATCTGATTGATGATTGATTCTTGTTTTGATTCATAGCCATTTGGGGGGATTTTTGGTGTTCTTGGGGTTAATGATCATGGTCTCGTTGGAATCACGCGGAGATTCACTCGACTCCAGGTGTAATCACGTTGCATTTTTGTTTTTAATTTTTTTTTTCATTTTTATTGAAATTTTTGGTCCGTTTTTTGCGGATTGATTCTTATATATATATATATATATTTTGTTTATAATAATAATAATTATTATTATATTTTAGTTTGATTTCTGGGAGGATGAACGGACGCGGGATGACAGTGGAGAACTCTTCACATGATGTTTTATGGGTAAGCGAAATTTGAATTTTTTGAGAGCTTTTTTTGCATTAATTAGTTAGTACTTGTTTGTTTTCTTATTATTTATTTAGTTTATGTAAATGAAATAGTTTTTTTTCTATTTTTTTATTATTTTTTTTAGTTTAATTCAAAAGGAAGTGGTGTCATGCTGTTAATTTGGATGAGTAAGAGAAGAGGAATTTCAATTTCTTTGATTTTATTAATTAAATTAAATATTATTTGTTTCTTTTTTTAATTATATATTTAGTTTAACTTAATTAAGTAGTTTTTTTTAATTTAGTTTAATTAAAAAAAAGGATCTTAAGGGACAGCGAAGCAGTTGCGTCTCTGTTGTAACGTGGGTGCTTATTGGTTTTGGGCCCAATGGGGCCCACCACTACTCCTTGGACTAAGGTTCTTGACGACAAAGAAAAAGCAAATTAGGACTTGGGGATAGTGATGCACTTTATTTTTCTTGATTTTTTTTTTTTGAACATTTAATTTTTTTTAAAGATAACTTTATGGAGATTTTGAAATATGCTAGTAATGAAGAAAACATTTATATTGGGTTTTTTTTTTAAAAGGCTTTTGCAATAATTAAACATTTATGTTGTAGTTTTTTGTTAGCAAATGATCTTGTTCTGGTTGTTGTGTTGCTTTTCAAATAATGGACCCAGTGTTGGTTCCAGAATGGCTGGAGGCAATAGAATTCAATTTAGCTGATGAATTGGGATCAACAAAGTAGGGTTAACTTTTTGAACAAAGAGTGGAGGATATTTTGTTAGTTGTTTGTCTCTTGGAGGAACGGAGAGGGAAGGGTATGATGTTTTAAAAATTCTATTGATTAAATTTGTTTAAGTATTATATGATAAGTTTGCTTAGCAAATAGTAGGAATAAGATTGGTGGGAGATATTTAAATCATTGCGCTTTTTAAAATATGAAATTTGCTCATACACCGCTGTAAAAATGCTTATTAGTTATCTACCTAGCGAGAATTGTATTCGTGCTTAGCAAATAGTAGGAATAAGATTGGTGGGAGATATTTAAATCATTGCGCTTTTTAAAATATGAAATTTGCTCATACACCGCTGTAAAAATGCTTATTAGTTATCTACCTAGCGAGAATTGTATTCGTGCTTATATACTATCACCAGAAATACCAATATTTATGTTTATATCTTGTGGTCAAAAGTCATTTGGAAATGATGCACTTTTATAAAAATATTTGTAAATTTTCTTTTTTAATAATATATGCGCTTTTATTTTTTTTGTGTGTTTTATAATTGTTCAAGTGAATTTTCAAATCAATGTATAATAAACTTTTATATAGTGAAAAGTGATGTAAAAATGATTTTTTTAAAAAAACATGTATTTATTTTTTATTATAGAAATTAATACACACAAATATCGATATTTTGGAAATGATGCACTTTTATAAAAATATTTGTAAATTTTATTTTTTTAATAATATATGCGCTTTTTTTTTGTGTGTTTTATAATTGTTCAAGTGAATTTTCAAATCAATGTATAATAAAATTTTTATATATAAGTAAAATGTCTATTCAATATGCTTAATTGAACATTTTTGTACAGTAACTGTACATTACAAAATTAAAAATTATGTTTTGTTTACTATCTATTCTGGGATTGTTCCAGTGGCAATGTAATTTATTGATCTCTTTAGGGTGTTAGATAAGTACACTGCAAAACTCACAATCAGAATTTTCAAGTATTCAATATCAAAGCCGTTATATATGTAAGCATGAATAAAGAATATATTTTGCTTGCATATATATATATTTACATGTGTGTAACGAAAGAAACTTAGAAGAGTATACATTCAATTAATGCTTTGCAGGGTATCTCAAATTATGTGGTTTCACCATGGTATATATATGCATGTTAGAACCTCTCTATTTCTTTAACTTTTTTTATATTTTTTTTAATTTTAATTTTAATTTTTTTTTTTTGCGTATATACACATCCAGAACTTTATAATTGCATAAGTGCCCTTCCAATTATGAGGTTTTACATCCTTTCTCTTTGTTTGTTTTGTTAGTTCAGGAAACACTAGCCTCATATAATCAAAACCAGCAATGAGAGTCTAGTTGGCACAGAGAACAAGTAGGCTCTTCCCGTTCAAAAGATTAATGGCAACATTATGGTCATTGCTTGTTAGTATTCCTTTCCTGACTAATGAACGAAAGTATTACAGAAGTGTGGATACACTATGGGGAGATAATAATATGCTTTGATGTCTGATAGGAATATAAGAATATATGCTTTGACAGTGAAAAAAGGCAAGATGCTTGTAATGTGAACTAAAATCACTAATTTATAGCTGGATGAGGGGCAATGATCCTGCTTTATCTTTGTGGTTACAATATTTGTGGCTACTGTATTCCCTGTTAGCTTTGTGGGGCCTGTTACTGGCAATGGTTGAGTTGTAATGTTTGTTGGATCAATGCCCAAAACAAGCCAGAATTACACTAAATACTAGTCTCCTTTTGGGAACCAATGAACCCTAATTTGTCCCTGATGTTGTGATTAGACTGTCTATACAGCAAACTTTTGTTCAGGACACTGACTACTCAACCTTATCTACAAAAAACTCTTGCTCAGGATAATATCATTGTTGGTATAGGTTGACATGGGTTTTAGTAAGCAAATAAGATATGGATTGATCAGAAGTATAGAAAAATCAGATCATATATGGATTATCCTTGGTTTTTCTTCTATGTGCTCAATTTTTTATTTTTTATTTTTTGATAAATATAAGTGCACTTTTTAATCTAGAACTATGCTGTCTATTTTGGTCTTTGGAAACAAACAATAATTATTTTGTCCTTAAGGATTAGAAAAGGATTTACATATGACCAAAAGTGCTATTTTTCATAGGCAGGGCTGTTTTTGCATTCTTCTATTTTAACTCAAGAATAAATTGAATATTTTTTAATTCAAGAACCAAAATAAATTTCAGGATATTGTTTATAGTTTAGGCACCAAAAGTGCACTTTCTTCTTATTTATACATACTTTATCTTATTTATATATAGTGTTGATGGTCTTAGATTGACACTAGTTTACTCAGTTGCCCTCTTATCCTCTGCTTTAGTATATCTTTCATGTACTCTATATTAGTAACAAATACTCATCCTGACTCAAAACATTTTCATACTGAAAATTGTATCCATTTTATGAACTAAAAACATATAAAACACTCATTAGAGTGTATAGAACTTTTTCAGTTTCCCATCCATGCACCTGATGTATTTTATAGGTATATTACCAGACAATATAAATTAGTTACAGATGCACATCATGACTTTTGAAATACTATCTTAGTGAGAATTTAACCAATTTTCTGTTGAAAACAGTTGACAGTACTTATTAAAACATGCCAAGATTTTCCATTCATGCATACAATTCCTGTTTTTATGTATATCATCCGTTTAACCGAAATTAATTAGAGATACACATACTGACTCTTAAATTATCAAAGCATGTAGAGAACTTTAAAATTTGCCATTCATATAACCAATTTACTCTATAAAATAGAACTTATTCTAGTGCCCTGAACCATTACATTTTTCCTTCAGTGTTTTACATTTTAGCTTTCTGCTTTTCAAAATATTTACCTTGAGAGACGCATTTGTGCTTGTATCAAACCATTTCATCCTTGCTTGACATTTTTACCTGGGTTTTGATGAAATACACAAAATCTATTTGTTTGTTTCAAACACTATTTCATTTTTAACAGTGAACATTCTGAAAGAAAAATTCTGAAAAAAACATGGAGTGACATTCCTATTCTGATATTATCCTAGACTCATATGCAATTTCAACTCTAGAATTAAACCAGTTTGCTCTATAATTTTCGCAGGTGTACACACGATCAACAAATCCATCGTCAACATCATCAAATCCAATGATTTCAAGGTGGCCAATAATGGTGTTCTTGATAGGTTCCATGATGTGCCTTGGATGCAGTTCCCTGAGCCACCTTTTGGCCTGCCACTCCCGGCGGCTCAACCTCCTCTTCTGGCGCATCGACTATGCCGGCATTTCCTCTATGATCGTCACCTCCTTTTTCCCACCCATCTACTATGCCTTCGTTTGCCACCCTCTCGCCCGTTTCGCCTACCTCTCCACCATCACCATCTTTGGCCTCCTCACCATCCTCACACTCCTCTCACCATCTCTTTCCACGCCCAACTTCCGACCATTCCGTGCATGTATTTTCCTTGCCATGGGCTTCTCCGGCGTAGTTCCTGCAGTGCATGCATTGGTGATCAACTGGGAACACTGGCAATGCCATGTTGCATTGGCATTGGAGGTGGCCATGGCTGTAGCGTATGCTGCTGGTGCTGTTGTGTATGTGAGCCGTGTGCCAGAGAGGTGGAAGCCTGGGGCTTTTGATTTGGCCGGCCATAGCCATCAGATTTTTCATGTGTTTGTGCTTGTTGGTGCACTTATACACTTTGCTGCAATCATGGTGTTGCTTGACTGGAGGGTTGGACTGCCCATTTGTGGCTCTAATGTGAATGGGTAGAGGATTTTTTTTTTTTTCCTTTTAGTATGTAGAGGTGAAAGATGTTTGGTTTTAAGTGTCTTCCCATTATTTCTGTCTTGGGTTCTGCTTTGGGGATTTTATTGATGTAACCTAGCAGAGTCAATATAGAAATCAATATCTCGATTTATATGATTTTCTTTGAGATTTTATTCGATTTTAATTGGTTTTTAGTAGAGGTGTGAAATTGTGAATAATTTCATTAGGCGTTGATTATCTTTTACCATAATTAAAGCAAGTAGTTTATCTGAATCCTGAAATTAATATATATATATATATATTTCAATCTTTGAATTATATGAATTCTTCCATTTGATTGCATTATTTTTATTTATCTATTTATTTATCTTATTTTTTAAGAAGATGAGCTATTGGTCCATTTGTAAAGAATTACGAGAAAGGGATGCCTTGTAAAGTCATCCCTCCCTGCTGTCTTCTATGATCGCTCCCTTTGGGGACCATGCGCCCCACCCCCAAAACCTCCCTTCAAACCTCCAAATGTTACTCGTGAAGCTTCGTGGGCAAAAATTGTAGGTGGATCTGCTGAGTTCTCTGAGCCCCCTATCCTCTCTAAAGATCATTCCTTAAAAGCAAAATCTCAAGTCCGCAGCAAAGTGACTATTGGTGAAGATTCATGGTCCCAAGTTCGCGATGGAATGAGAACCTCTCTTTATGCTAAATTCTTGGGTAAGTCTCTTCCCCTAGACGAAGCCAAAGCAGCCCTTATCAATGCCTGGAAAGACCTTGGCCGTTTCAAAGTTTCGGATCTTCCAAATGGCTACTATTATATACAATGTAAAAAGGAAGAGATGCACTCTCGCTTACTCCGTGAAGGACCTTGGACAGTCGCGGGGAGAATCCTTCAACTCGCTCCTTAGCGTGAGGGTTTCCAACCGGCCTTTGAGTAGCTATCTGCAGCTGCAGTCTGGATACAACTATACCATCTTCCCATTGAGCTGTGGAATGGGGATATCCTTGATACAGTTGCTTCTCAATTCGGCAAAGTCCTCAAGGTTGACGATCATACATTGTCTAGATCCCGCACTAGATTTGCACGAGTGTGCATTGAAATCAATTTAAATGCTCCTCTTCAACAGGGAGTTTGGGTAAACTATGGTGACAACTCCATTCTCGTTCTAATTCAGTATGAAAAAAATTCCCGTTTTCTGTTTCAGGTGTGGAATCATAGGCCATGGCGAAGCTCAATGCTCTAAACCTGGCAATCATACTCATGCTCACTCATCAATGCCCTCATCGACACCCATTGATGTGCTGGTGATGAATGAGACGAGCATGAATATCGATGGGGTAGGGTTGGAACACTGCAGCTTTTAAAACACCGATTCCACTGAAAAAGATCCAGTTGAGATTAACTTCTTGGGTGAAAATGATCTTGGACCTTGGCTGATAGTTCACCGGCGACGTGCTTTCAGGGGGGAGACAAGGTGGAGGTGTTCTACCTCGTGGACTCCGGAGGGACGATGCCACAGCTAGCGACATGTTGCAGCCCACTGTTGAGCCAAATAGCCATGTGGATGGCTCGTTCTCTTCCCATGCAGCTCGTGGTGGTTTCGTGAGGCGTGGTGGGGAGGGGAGGGGGACGCCTCCTCTGTTCGTCACGTGGACCAACATCCAACCGTTGATAAAGGGAAGGCCCCTTTAATCAATGACCATCCCTTGCCTATGACTTTGGAATTTGGTGATAATTCAACTCTCACATCCCATCCGCCCTCCTCTCTTGGTACTCACAAAAACCCATCACAGACCCATCCTCAGCCTCCCTATCTCGGTACTCAAGAAAACCCTCCACTTACGTCTCCTCAGTCTCCATCCAGCCTTGAAAACCTAAAAAATCTTATTAATAGTGCGCCCCCAACAGCTGTTTTCAATGCCCTGAGAGCTACTGATGTAACCTCCCATAGCACCATCCTTTCGTCTGTCGATCTTGTTCTTGTCCCGAGAGACCATGTTTCCTCCTCTCACCAAGCCTTTGTTGGTAGGATTGAAGAGGCTCTCTCCCATAACAGTGCTGATGATCCTTTAGACGAACCCTCTAATTCTGAAATGGAGACTGACGCTGAGTCCGATTCAGAAATGGAGGATGATAAAGATCTAGAAGAGGAACCTGATGATGAAATGACCCTAGTACAATATCAGAGAGAAGTCAAGCTTGAAGCCTTTGCCCGTAGGGATTCAAGTAGGACTGAAATTCAGTCAAAGAAGGGAAGAAACTCTCCCTAAACACTCTTTCACGTCCACTTATCTTTACTTTGTTTTCTTATGATTGCTCTAAAAATACTATGCTAGAATTATAGGGAGGTATCCAACTCACGCACTCTTGATCGTGTAAAAAACTTGATGAGTAGAGTGTCTCCTTCCATCTTCTGTCTTGTGGAAACCAAAGCTAATCTACCAGAACCCTCTCCTTTTGTAAGTTGTTCAATATGAACTGAAATTGGGCTTCGGTCACTATGACTGGGTATTCAGGTGGTATTATCATTCTCTGGAAGAGGGAGATTGGTCTAGTTACTCCCATTCTAAGGACTAAAACTTCTATTCATCTTGTTATCTCTTCCTCTGTCTCCGTCTCTTAGGTTATATCTATTGTTTATAATTCTCAAAGGTTTCTGACTAGAACTTACTTTGGAATTCTCTTTCTACTCTTGCGTCGCTCAACCTCCCGTGGCTCCTTGCTGGGGACTTCAATGCGATTCTCTCAACAAGTGAGCATATGAGAGGAAATTTCCGTAACTATTCTTCTAAAGCAAAAAATTTTCTAAATTCATCTCACAAAATAATCTTTTGGACCTTGATTTCTCGGGATCTAATTTTACTTGGTGCAATGGCCATTCTCGTTCCTCCCGCCGCTGGGCCCGTTTGGACCGTTTTCTCTCCAATCTTAACTGGATTTCTAGTTTTGACTCTTATGTTAATCTTCATCTTCCTCGTACTAATTATGATCATTCCTTGCTTTTCCTTATTGCCAAAAAGGGTGCTCCATCTCCTAATAAAATTTTTCATTTTGACAGTTTCTTACTTTACTATGAGGGTTGTCATAACTGTGTTACTAAAGCTTGGACTAATGCTAATAACACTAATCCTCTTCTTTCTTTCTCTCAGTGTGTGACCCACACCAGAGCAAATATTATTAAATGGAAATATGCAGGTCTTCGTCCAATCAATTTGGAACTCTCTAATATCAACCAAGAAATCGCTAGAATGGAAGCCATTGATCCCTCTTCTTCAGACACTTGGACTGATCTTTGGCTTAGATCTCTCTACATCCGTCACAACGCTCTCCTTTGCCAAAATTCTCTATATTGGTCTCAACGAGCCTGAATGCAATGGGTCAATAATGGGGACCAAAATACCACCTTCTTCCAAAACATCGCCCGCATTCGTAAGCACAAAAGCAAAATTTCTAAAATTTCGGATCCTTCAGGTATTAACTATGAAACTCAAGAAAATTTATGTGCTTGCTTTTAAAATTTTTATTCCTCCCTATGGACTTCTCGCTCCTCCAACAATCTTAATCAGATTTTTAATGCTCTTCCGAGGGACTTACCCATGCTTGATAGCCATGACTGTGAGACTCTGACCAAACCAGTGACCAAGAGGGAGGTTTTCAGTGCTCTCTGAGCTATGCCTCGTGGCAAATCCCCTTGGACCAGATGGTTTTATTGTTGAATTCTACCTCTTTTACTGGAATATCCTGGGTGGTCATCTTTATAAAGCTATTGATTATTTTTTTCAACACCTACAAGCTTCCTCTTGCTTGGAACAAAACCTTTGTTGCCCTCATTCCTAAAACAAACAATCCTCAAATGGTCTCTGATTTTTGTCCTATATCCCTTTGCAATGTCTCTTACAAAGTGATTTCTAAAATCTTGGCTACTCGCCTTAAACATGTTATCCACAATTTAGTTAGTCATGAGCAAAGTGGTTTCATCCCTGGCTGATCTACCTTTGATAATATTCTGGCGGCTCAGGAAATTGTGCACTCTCTTGAATCTGATTCCAAATTACCCCCTAGGATGTTAATAAAGGTTGACATTGAAAAGGCTTTTGACACCATTGTGTGGAATGCCATCCTCGCCACTCCGCGCAAGATGAAATTCCCTCCTATCTGGATCACCTGGGTTCAAGAATGTATTTCTTCTCCTTATTTCTCTCTCATCATCAATGGGCACCACTCTGCTTGGTTTCCTAGCTCTAGAGGTCTCATGCTAGGTGATCCTTTGTTCCCTCTCCTCTTCAATCTAGTTACTCAAAACCTCACAGCTATCCTAAATCATGCTCTTTCTCTGACACTTGCTCCTGGTTTTGATCATCACATCAGACGTAATTTCAACCACTTAATGTTCGCTGATGATCTTCTTTTAATCACCAACGCCTCTCGTTAAACAGCTAGAAGCTGCCTTCTTTGCCTAAATTTATTTAAAGATCTTACCGGCCAAAGTCCAAACCTGAACAAATCAGCCCTTTTTGTCCCTTCTTGGTGTAATTATCATCTAGCTAAATATATCTCCAAAATCCTTAACATTAATCTAGGTAAATTTCCCCGACAATATCTTGGTGTCCCTATTTCCCCCAAAAAAAACTCACTATCTCCCAGTGCCAGTCCATGGTAGATCGGATTGCTGCTAGTGTTAACTCCTGGAATAATTTTACCCTTTCCCTTGCTGGCAGAATTGTTCTGATTAACAGTAGCATTCTTTCTGTTCCCACCTATTTTCTCTCTATCCTATCGCTGCCTGATTCTATTATTAATGACATCTCCATATTAGCTACGAATTTCCTTTGGGGTGCTAGTGGTAATAAACATGGTTTCTATTCAATTAGATGGAAAACAGTCACTCAAAATAAAATCTGAGGGTGGTCTTGGAATCAGGAACTTGATGTTTGCCAAACATGCGCTCATGGCCAAAAAGCTTTTTGTAATTCTTAATGAGGATGATAATTTTTGGGTGATGATAAATTGTGGGTTGATATTTTCAAATTTAAATACCCTGACTAGAAATTTGCTTCGCATCCCTACCATCCTACCTCTTCTTGGCTTTGCAAAACTATTTCTAAAACTGCAGATTTCCTCGGTTTTAATTTCAAAATTATCTCCTGCAATCCTTTCTCAACCAATGTTTGGTCTGATCCTTGGCTGCATGATGTTCCCTTTACTAAAAGGCCCACCTATCTTAACCTGGATCTCTCTTTAGAAAATTTCTCCCTGCTGGATTTTACATCTGACAATCATTGGAACTTTAATGCTCTTAGTAATCTCTTGGGTCCCAATGTTGATCTTAATTGGCTTACCAAGGTTCAAATCTCCTATGATATAAGTAACACCTGGATCTAGTGGCCCAAGATCTCTCACATCTCTATGATCCCTGCTATTTACTCTACTCTAAATGATGACTCGGATCATGCTTGTTGGATTGGTTGGAGGCAAATTTGGAAGCTTAATGTTGCTCCGAGAGTGAGAACATTCATATGGAGACTTGCACATTCCCGACACCCAACTTGTGATATCTTTTATAACTTAAACTTTTGTCCTCAAACCCAATGTGTATTTTGCAACTTGGTTCCTGAAACCGTCTCTCACAACTTCTGGAATTTCCCACAATCTTTAAACTACTGGACCAACATCCTGAACTCTTTAGGCCTGACAAATTTAAACATGAACATCCTCTCCACTGGAGCCTAGCTTGTCTCTCATTTTAGTCACTCTTGCAACCCTCAATTTATCAAAGCTGTCATCGCCTTTTCCCTCTTGCTGATTTGGAAAGCTCGATGTAACGCCATTTTGAAGAAAATTTCACCAAGTTTCAATCTGATTCCAAACCAAGCTTAGGGTTTTGCTAAGGAATACACAAAGAAGCAGAAAAGATTTTTCAAGGAAGGTTCTTTAAATCCTTACAAACCTACAGTTTCTATCTTCACTGATGCTTCCTGGATCAATGAAACTAGCTATACTGCCTCACTGAACTCCCCGTTGCAAGTTGAAGCTGCGGCCATGATTTTAGCATTGGATGAATGTATCAAACGAAGCTGGTGGCCTTCTCGCATCTTTACTGATTGCATTGGCCTCATCAACCTAGTAAATAACTTCCAAATATCTGTGGCTACAGAGATGCTAACTTGGTTGCTGTCATCCTTTCCAAGAATGCTTGGCTCAATCCCGAGCTCTCTCTTTTTGCTAAGGGGATGCAATTGCCTTTCTGGCTCTACAATGCTTGTTCCTCTATGAATATTGTCCTCTAATTTTTTTCTTTCAGTTTTTTTGCTTTCTTTCGAGCTTCATGCTCTCTTCCAAAAAAAAAAGATAGAGCTTAAAATACATGAAATACCTAATAAGACTCTTTTATTATAGGAGTGTTATCATAACTAATTTACAAATAAAAGCACGACATATAGAATAAATCAAAGTAAAAAATGGCAGACACTAACTACAAGAGACACATGTACTAATACCTCTCCTCAAGTGAGACGTAGTGGAAGATGACGATCAAAAGCGCTTGTTGGCAAAGCTTTAGTGAGCGAGTTTGCAAGCTGATCAACAACATGGATGTGAGCAATGGTAAGAAGCTTGCATTGGACTTTGTCTCTAAAATGATATATCTGGCTTGGTAAAACTAAGATATTGAAGTTTTCCAACAACTTGTTTGTACTTGGTAGCATCTACAAGTGGAGAGCTATCGCAAACACGATAAATCTCAAAGGAGTTCATGGGTGTATTAGCTGGATTACAATTTTGCATATTTGCAGCTTGAAGAATATCAGAGATATAGCAAGCTTGAGTCAAGAAAAGATAATTTGAATGACGTAAGACTTCAACACCAAGAAAATAACTAAGGCTGCCAAGTCTTTAATATATCAATTATTGTCATTTCTTAAATTAGCCATTCAACAATGCCATTCTTATTTATTAAAATTAAATATTTTAGTAGAAAAGGTTTTAAATCAAGATGCTTCATATTATACAATTAATAATGAACTAAATATAGCATCACGAAGGTGGTCTACTACCAATATCATTGGATTATATACCAAATTCATTCTTTCATCAAAATCTTGGACCAAGGCAACTCCTAAATACAATGAAGGTGACAAAATTTAATTAAGAATTTAGCTAAAAAAATGAATCTTCCACCCATTAAAAGTTCATGACTTAAATTCTAGAAATTTCATATAATTCAATCAAAATTAAACGATAGTAGGATCGCCAAAGCCTATTAATCTCAATAAATTATACTATAAGTCAAACTCATAATCTTATTGATAAATGTGATATCATACACATTCTAGTAATTATCTTTTGCACTTAAGTGGTTCTCAAGAGTGTTTTTATGAATGATTTGGTACTTAGTTTATTCCATTTATACTTTCAGGGAAATATAAGCACAAGTTGAGCCAAAGTAAGAAATCAAGAGCAAAACGAGGCCGAAAACAACATTCAGAGAAACACAAGGGCCAAGTATACGCCCATGTACTTTCATGTGTACCTTTCAAGTATCGGCAAAGTGAAGATCTAGAGAAATACACAGACCATCAACATGGCCATGTACACCACCGTGCATTCCTCAGACCAAAGTCTTCCAAAGAAGAACATAGCTGTGTATATAATGTACACGCTTATGTACATCCAAGAATCCAAAGAGCATGTTCCAGAGGAGTACATGGGATGGAATTAAGCACATGGCCATACATCTCAAGAGTTGAGCAGCAAGTCATCCAAAGATATACATGGGTAGACAAAGGGATACACGGCCATGCACACACGACCATGTAACTCCAGGGATTATGGTTTTGAGTTCTTTTAGAGATTTACACATGCAAGGTACACGCTTATATACTTGCTCATGTACTTTCTCAATTCCCTGGGGTATAAAAAAGTTGAAAAAGGTATTAAGGGAGGAAGCTTTTGGGGAAAGTGTTCTTTGATGATAGCTAGTGTTTTGGAGGTGACTTCAAAGAAGAAGAAAGAGTTCAAAGGAGTCATCGGAGTGATAATCCTTGGCAACGATATCGCCTCACATCTATTCCACTATTGAAGGCATTGAGAGGGGGTTCTTTTTTATGGACATTGTTCTAGGGCTTTATTTCTCTGGTTTTGAGATGAACATCAACCCCATTGAGGGCTAACATCCTTTGGTGTTCAGATTTGATGTAGCTTAGGATATTTATACTTTTATATTGCTTTTAATATAGATTTCCTTCTAATTGTTGGGTTTATCTATGTCTTTAAATTGTTGATTTAGCATAACAAGAGTAACTATTTCATTATGATTTCGTGATTGAGATCAAGATATTTATTGCGTAGAATCACCTATAGATAAAGGGAATCAATAGTACGCAGTAGATATAGGCCACTTGTGATTTTTTTTTATTAGGGTTGTGAAGAGAGAGCTCCGATTTCTAATTTGGGGTTTCCTAGAGCTCTTTGCAATCGTATGAAAGTAAAATTAGAAGAGATTCAATTCTACCGTAGTATAGGATTAGGTATTGAGGCGACTCGAGAGAGCACTCGATATATTTTGAAACCCCTTGGTCCAACAATAGTAGGGTTCCATCTATGTTAATTGCAATTACCTAAATTTTTTAATCCCAAGTAAAATTTTATCTGGACATCTTATTCTCTTATTGGTAATTTGCTTTTTTAGACTCTTGAGTTTAGTTCCTTCTAATCTAAAATCTTAGTTTTTCGCTCATTCACAATTTGATTATTAGCTAGTCTATAAGGATAGCGCTAGTAATAGTGATATTTAGTCCCTGTGGATTCGACAACCCTAGTCACATATACACTATTACTTGATAACTCGTATGCTTGCAGAGTAGTGCATCATCACGAAGCACATCACTTATCAAAACTAATAATATTCAATATTCAATATCCATTTACATGGAGATCTTAGATTCCAAACTCAAACAAATCAAGATAATCTGTAATTAAAGAGCACATAAATCAACATCCTTGATAAGCACTTAAACAAAGCAAATCAAAGGGGAAAAGAGTCAAGGAATTGCAAAAGGAATGAGACATTGACAAAATCAGAGACACAGGTCAAAGAGAAATTGTGCACTTCGGAGATCAGTGAGAAAGTGGAAGTAGGGTAAGAGAAATGAAAACAATGTTTTGGGACCAAGGTTTAACCCCTTTATTATTTTGCACCAAAGCTTTATAATATATAATAGTTACTAATAAATTATAACCAATTAATATTCTATTTTTCCATGTTCCAACTTAAAAATTAACAAGTTGAGACCCGCTAAGTCAATGTCAACCAATCTCGGGTCAACTAATTCATGGGTGCACCGTCTGGGCCACACAGTTAAATGGTATGTCTTGGCTTATATAGTTTTAAGAGAGAAATAGACGGCACTAGTATCTTAGCTAACTTTAACCAATTAGAATTAGTCAGTCTGATTTGACAATTTTTATATTAGAAAAAAAGTCCACAATTTGTTTCCAAAGCTTGAAAGACTTAAATCTATTTTAAATTATATTTTTTTCAAAATTAATTATATCTTAAAAGGAATATATAGAGATGTATATATATAGATATATTTGTAAAATTTATATCTATTAATATTTATAATAGTAACAAGGTTTTTTTAGTTTCCTATTTCACTATTTTTTATGAAGCTTATATTTTGTTTTTTATTCCCACCATAGCCCGTCCAAATTTTAAGTAATATACCAATGGTTATTTTTTAATTAATAAACTTTTACCAACCATTCTAAAACCATAAGGGACCGTTTGGTTGGCGGTAATGTAGAAGGATTACCATGTGTTACGTGGTAATCTGAAAATATTACCACGTTTGGTATTGTACTAGTGGTAATCTGTATGGTAATATCATATTACCAACTTATAAATATTACCAAAAAAGTGGTAATCCTATTACCACCAAATTTGGTGTCTATCTTGGATTACCGTGGTAATCTTATAACTTTTTATATTTTAACAAATTGATTACCATGAAAACCAAAGTAATAAAAGTTCCCAACCAAACATGGTTATATTAAATTACCGCAATATTCCCACCCATATAACATTCCCACTCATATTACCATGGTAATCTCGTTACGTGATAATATGTCATTAACACGAACCAAACGGCCCCTAAGTGTATTATACGAGTTATACTAATAGTTAAATATTTTTGTTAGAATAATCATGTCTATACTTATGTTTACAAATGGTTAAATATTTTTGTTAGTATAATCATGTCTATATTTATGTTTTAAAATTAGCGTTAGTATATTCTACATCTTTACTGGCCCATATATATTCGTATCTGTTGGTATAGCTAATCTATTTATTGCATAGATCCGTTGGTATATTAGCACTATATCAATGATTCTTCTTTTGTGATTAAAAACCTCGTACCAATAATTATTTTTAAAAACATTGGCATACTAAATAGTCTGTATCAATGGTTAATTATTTTGTTGGTATAACAATATCAGTAATTATATTTTGCAATAAGCATTGGTAAAAACCTACATCTACATTGAAGAATAGTTGTATGTGGTGGTATAGTTGAATTATTTACCAATATGTGCAGGACTCTATTAGTTTAGAACTCCTATATTAATAGAGATTGCAACGGGTAGGGTATGAGTAGGGTATGTCAAAACCCTTATCTATACCCGTAACCCCTCCCCAATACCTGTAACCTCTAGGGTACAAAAAAAAAATCCATATCCGCAAGGTACCCGCTTACCCGTAGTTCAAATTACTGAATTAAATTTAAATAATAATAATAATTATTATAATAATAATAATTCATAATCCATTACAATACCATATTTAAACACATGTCCATAAATTCAAAATTACATAACAAGTAATAAAAAATTATATATATATATATATATATTATATAGATAACTTACCGAATTTAGGAAATTAGGCTTTAAGCAAATCCCTAATTTTCTAAACTCAGTAACTCATATTATATATATATATATATATATATATGACGGTTATATATATATGAAGGTATGCCCATACCCTCTTCAACGGGTAAGGGTACAGGCACGGGTATGGGTAGGGTAAGGGTATGCCATTACCCAACCGGTACCTGCTCAAAAAATAACGGGTAATGCCCTTACCCGTATTCGTACCGGGTCAAAGAGGGTAATACCCTCTTTGACCGGGTATAGGTACCGGTATACCCATCAGGTAGGGTACAAATTGTCATCTTTATATATCAATGCATGTATTTTTTTATTAATAAAATTCTACCAACACTTGCTTCTAAAACCATAAGTATATTATATGGCTATACTATTGCTTAATTTTTTTTCTTGGTATAACCATGTCTATACTTGCATTTTATAATGAGCACTAGTATAAATTTATGTCTACACTAACACATATTCACATCTATTGGTGTAGTTGGTCTATTTACAAACATATGCAAGAATCTATTAATATGAAACCCTTGTACCAGTGGGTTAGCACAGTATAAAGATATGTAATTGTTGGTAAATTATAAATTATTTGCAATGTGCCCTTTCTAAGTTTCCATTTGCTATTTTGGAAAACGTTGCAAAAGGCCTCATCATAAAGTTTTCTTATAGAAATGAAGTTCAAACCAATGTTGGGAATATGTTTTACATCCGAAAGAACTAATTTTGTTCTAATGTTGGTCTCTAAGTAGACATCATTAATTAGTGCCAACTACTATAGCCACTACATCATTCCCCATCTTCTCTACTACAAAATTACTTTGAGGATAAAACATCACAAAATATTTCAAAGATGTCACATGTTGATAAGTGTTTAAAAATACATATTTTCATATATGTAACTCATACACTATGCATGTATTTTTCACTGGATCAATGCCTGTTTTATGCGATATTTAGTTTTATTTGCTTTGTAGGGCATTGAAAGGTCATCAAAAGCTCGAGAACATATTTTTGGCCAAATTTGGGATGAAAAGGAGCACATTTAGAGTAAAGTATTGTAGCAATTTTACTAGCAAATTACAGTACCCGCATGCCCTGTCCAGAAAGCCATGTGACTTCCATATGCCTACACAACACCCTCATAACTAGACCAGAGGGCTATACGACCTTTATACACCTGCATGGAGGCTGCATAAACCCCGAACTTCATCAGTTCCATTTTTTCTAGACACATTACGCCCTCATGCGGCCCCATAGTGACAGTATGCCTAAAAAAAATAAAAGGATGAATTTAGGGTTTTAAAAGGCCTTTTAGCAGCCATTCGACTACACACACTTCCATTTCCAAATCTCATTGAGAGGAGACTCCTTTGGTCTTAAATTGAAGGGAGAGGAAGGTAGATCTCAAGAGATTCATCCTTGGAGCTTCGATGGAGAGGAAATCAAAGCAACGCTGCATTTTGGATATTTTTGGAGGGTGGCGTAGTCGGGATCCGATGAGCTTCTCCACTTTCATGATTACTAGACAGATAAGAAGTTTCACCATGAGTTCTTACTATTTTCATATTGATCTTGTTGTTTCCCTTTTATTCATGCCAAACTAAACTCCCAATACCACCGGGCATCGGTGAAGCTTAGGAGGAAAACTTTGTATGGATGATTAGTTTCTTTAGTAATATATGTTCCCTTGTTTCTTGGGTTTAATCTATGTGATTCATATTTTATCTACAATGGATGGATTTCGTATGTTAATTTTGAATTATATGTATAGAACTGGATGGTTACATGTACTAGGTCACTCATAGATTATGAAGGGATTCATTGTATTTTTACCCTGGAGGTTCTGGGTGTTGATAGCCTCCAACATTAAGATTTTACTTTAGGTTTAGAGATTCTTTGCACCTAACGCAATCATAGGAGTGACTGAGAGTCGGTGGTACCCATATGGGATTAGGGTTATTGACCTAAGGTTTTTGGCATAACCAACCTTAGAATCTTGTGGTCTAATGCTTGCCAACAGCTACTTTATCTTTACATCATACATATCTTAATGATTATCTTTATCACTTAAGTGATCTTCAAGAGTATTTTTATGGATGATTTGGTACCTAATTTGTTCCATTTATGCTTTTAAGCAGAAAGAAACACAACTTGAGCCAAAGTATGAAATTGGGAGTAAAACGGGGCCGAAAACAACATTCAGAGTAATACACGAGCAAAGTACACACCAGTGTACTTGGCCATGTACCCTTCAGAGCATCAGCAAATTAAGGATCCAGTGAAATACATAGGCCATATATATGGCCGTGTACATGAACGTACACTCCCCCGAACTAAAGTTCTCTTGAGAAGAACATGGTCGTGTATATGAAATGCATGCCTATGTACATACAAGAATCCAAAGAACATGGTGCAAAAGAGTACATGGACTAAAAGGAGGCACACGTTCGTACATCTCAAGAACTAAGAAGCAAAACCATTTAGAGATATACACTTCCAAATGAGAAGATATACGACCGTGTACACCCGGCCATGTAACCCATGAGTTGTGGTTTCGAATTTGTCTAGAGATCTACACGGGCAAAGTACACGGCCATGCACTTGCCCATGTACTTTCTTGAATCCTGGGGGTATAAAAAGAATGTTGTAAAAGTTATTTAAAGCCAGTTTTTGGAAAAGTGACTTTTGGCCAATAGCTAGGGTTTTGAGGTGAGTTCAAGGAAGAAGAGAGAGTTTGAAGGAGTCGCAAGAGTGATAATCCAAGGCAATAATATCGGCTGATAAGTGCTTTAACATGCATAGTATATATATCAATTGTACTACATTTGGCATGTAATCTTATATGTTTAGTACCAAACTAGTATGTAATCACATTGTTTTGATTGTTGGGGCTTTAATTGCCATATTTTATTCCATATCACAAGTAAGTGCTAAGGGAGTCCCCATACGGGTACCCACTCCTTCCAATTGCACCTCAAGCTACTCAATTGTATACTAGTAGTTAATTTGTAGAAATAGATTTATTTTACTAGATTTGTCACCATAGATGTTAGCCTATTGATTAATCGAAAAAGAAGTAATAGGAGCCTCTCACATTCCATCAGAAATACGACCCCGTGCTTACTCAAGGGTATTACTTGACGACCCGTATACTTGCGGAGTTACATGCATTCGACCACTCGTGTTGGTTTGTGCATGTCAAGTTTTTGGCATTGTTGCCAAGAAGTGCCTAGTCGAGAGATTCTACAAAAACTAGTAGCTTAATGTTTTAACTATTTATTCTTTTTTGTATTTTTTTACTTTATTTTTTTATTTTTGTAGTTTTGTTAATCAGTTCTTGCTATTCTCCTATGCAGGTAATTGTACATGACCAGAGTTATTCCTACGGGATTGATAGAAGAAGATATTGAGATTGAGAGAATATTATTGAGAAGGCTCCGAGAAAGTTCAGTGGCTGAAGTATGGGTTGAGATCGAGGACGGAGAGTCTATCATTATGGCTGAACCTAGAAGGATGCTTTCCGAGTATGAGAGGCCACAGTTTATAGGAGAGGAGTTCAATATCCAAGTCCCAGTAGTTGCGATAAACAACTTTGAAATCAAGGTCACTACTATTGGGATGATATAGAACTCATGTAAGTTTGATGGCCTAGTAGATGAAGACCCAAATGCCCATTTCTCGAAGTTTCTGTAAATCTATTCGACGTTCAAGATGAGTACTATTACGGATGATGCGATCAGATTGTGACTTTTCTGTTAAATTTGAGAGGATCGGCATATCGGTGGCTCATTTCTTTAGCCCCAAAGTCTATCAAGACATGGAAGAACATGGCAAAGAAGTTTCTTGGTCAATATATTCCACTAACTAAGGCAATAAAGATTAGATAGGAAATCTCAACATTCAAGAAAGGAGAGTCCGAAACACTGTTTGAAGCACATGAGAGGTTCAAGGATCTCCTCAGGAGATGCCCTTATCATGGGTTTAGTTCATGGATCATAATTCATATTTTTTACAATGGACTAAACTACCAAACAAGGTAGATCATCGATGTCACAGCTGGAGGATTGTTGAGTAATAAGTATCCAAATGGGTAGAATAGTTATTCGAAGTTATGACCAACAATGAATCGCACTGGAGTTCAAAAGGAAGATGACAAAGAGTATCAGGATTGTATGAAGTAGACGCAGATACCTCCTTAGCAGCAAAAGTGCATGCACTCACAAGGAGTTGGATCTACTCGTGAGTAACAGTCTGGGTACTGGTTTAATCTCTAAAGTTATTCTTTTCTGTGAAACATGCGGAGGAGGACACGGGGTAGTTCAGTGTTTGATTGTGAATTAAGTAGTTGCTTTAATGGATCAAGTTGATTAAGTCAGTGAAGGTTAGAGAAACCAAAATTACCCATATAGTAGTACATACAACTCGGAATGGAGGAATCATCCAAATCTCTCCTGCAGTCAGGGTCAACAACAAAGGCCTCCTCAGTAGAAGAATTGTTAATACGACCCACAGTAGTAGTAGATAGAGAAAAAATTCCCCACCAATGATGTGCTGACCAAGTATATGACGAGCAATGATGCTAAGATGGATGAGTTCAGTTATACATTTAGAACGCCCAAGCATCAATTAAGAACTTGGGGAACCAAGCTAGGCAATTGGCAAGGGCCATTACATAGATACCTAAAGGAAGTATCCCAAGCAATACTGAGGCAAGGGCAAATCAGGATGCAAGTGTCGAGATGAAGAAGATAGTCGTACAAGAAGGTCCTAGTGCTTTAGAGGAACCCACTGAGAAGAGTGATCAGAGAAAGGAAGGAGAATCTCCATACCGGTTAAACTGGATCCAAAGTTTAGTAGTATAGACCCCGAGTTCCATATCCTTCCAGGTTGAAGACTAACAAGGAGGATGCACAGTTCAAGAAGTTTATGAACATTTCAAGCAACTCCATATCAACATCCCAATTATTGAAGCATTGTCCTAGATACTTAAGTATGCAAAATTTTTAAAGGACTTTTTTCACGAATAAGAGAAAGCTGGAAAAGGTAGACATGGTAGCTCTTAATGGAAATTGCTTTGCTATTCTTGACAGAATGCTACCAAAGAAGCTAAGAGATCCTAGAAGCTTTATGATCCTATGTCAATTGGGTGATGGCGTGGAAGAACATGCACTAGAAGATTCTGGGGCTAGCATTATTGTGATGCCATACACCATCTACTTAAAGCTTGGATTAGGAGAATTAAGGCCGACTAGGATGACTTTGCAATTGCTCGATAGATCAGTGTGAAACCATTGGGGATTGTTGAAGATATTTTGGTGATAGTTGAGAAATTTGTTTTCCCAGTGGCCTTTGTTATTATAGTATTAATAAGGATGTAGAGAGTCTGCTTATCCTTGGAAGGCCCTTTCTAAACACTTCCGAGGCTCAATTCTCCCAATCCAAGCTAAAGAGATGGAAGAATGACCTTGAAGGTCAGGGAGGATGAGGTGGTGTACATCCTCCTAAATACTATGAAGCACTCCATGGATCATGATGATGAATGTTACAATTTTACTTTGAACGTGAAACTGACTTGTTACTTAAGGGAAGAACTTGTTGATGAATTGATGCAGTCCCTAATTATATACTCTACGTAGCCCAAGAATAAGAGTAAGTCGAGAAATGATGCAATCAAGAACAAATGGTATAAGGTAAAGCTGAAAAGTACTCATCCAATTTAGGTAGATAATTCCCTTCTCAGGACGTGGGTAATGTAGAAATTTTTTCTTTCCTTTTATTAAGCAAACCTGATTTTGGGTTTGCATCTAGAAAGAGGAAGGAGTTTCACCTTTTTAAACCTTCATGAGGTAAGGATAGGTACATCAAGCTTGTGCAGTAAAATAAGCACTTCTTAGAAGGCAACCCAAGAGATTTCCGTAGTTTGTAGTTTTCTAGCTTTAGTTTTCATTTTTCTTTTAAATAAGTGTGATGTTTGATCAAATTTTTTAGGATATTAGTTGATTTATTGGTTTTTAGGTTAAAAATGTGCTAAAGGAGTCAGTTTTCAATTTTGGTGTTTGATTTCATGCTAATTTGTAAAGAGTGATTTTGTATTTTTTTTGTTGTCAAGATCACATGGCCACATCATAGGCCATTGTGCATCTATTGTGATGTCCAGGAAGAACAAAAATCTCATTAAGTGTTTTGAGTGAATTGGTCACAAGCTTATAACGGTTGTTATCGTGGTCGTTGTGAGTTCGCAACGCTAGTCCTACAGCACGTTGTCATTTTTCAAATTTTTTGGGGGTTTTGACAAGGCCATCACCATGCGCGCGGTGAGGTCGTTGTTAATACGACGTACCTTAGAACGGTTGTGGTCAATACTTAGAAAATTTTGAGCTTTTATTGTGCTGACAATGGCTTAGTAACAGCCATTATGCTTCTTGAGCTAAAAAACTAACAACGGGCGTTGTAAGCCCATTGTGAAGCCCATTATAGTCAAGGTATAGGGAGACAGCTGACAGTCTCATGAGTTTTCTCACCCAATCCTTGTTTCCTTCTCTTCCACTTCACTGGAGATCACTCCAAATCACTCGCACGACGTCTCCGAGGGCCTTGTTGTTGTTTTCCGTGGGTTTAGCACTCGTTTTCTTGGATTTTCACCATGATTTGTAAGAATTTAAAAACTTATTTAAATTGCATTAAGCAGTAGTAGCATTTTATAATAAAAAATCAGAAAGTAAATTATCAAAAAATAGATGGTTAAAATTTATAGATTACATAATAGGTAGTGGGTTCCAAGTAACAATTAAATACATAAAAGGAATAATAAGTACTGTACATCATCAGAAATGGCCTGAATTATTAGACAAATAGGAATCTAATGTTTTCAAAAGAAATTTAGGATTTTTTATCTACATGATCTGTAAGCCATCTGTTATCCATTGGTTCTATATCACAAAAAACTTGATTAAATTCTGCATGATCCTTTTTGTATTCACTTGCTTGTTTTAATCATATTTTCTGTGAATTGCAGGATATGGGTCAGAAGACGACAGCTCACCACCCGCAGATCGAGCTAAAGAAGAAGAAGCAAACTGGTGAGTCTTCTAGACCAAAGGTCCCTCGATTTTTTGATCATGAGCACTAAGCGCTCTATAAGCGGCTCAAGGATCAGAGATTCATGGAGGGATGCCTCATTGACTGCCAACCCTCAAGCAGATTGGCCTCACCGATGAGGTTCGTGATCTCACCTCAATGTGGGAATGGGATCAGTTCTTTGGTATAGATAAGACTACCTATTGGAAGTTGATGATGGAGTTCATAAGCTCCTTTGAGTTGGATAAGACCATTATTAGTCTCAACTAACATGATACTATCAGTTTTTAGATGTGTGGTGAGGAGTTCCATATGTTCTACAAGAAGTTCTCCATTAGGATGGGACCTATCGACGTGGAGTACACTCGCACAGATGCATACTCTCAGCTCTATATCAATTTGCCAGTCTACCTGTGCACTAACCAAGTTTGGACCCAGACTTTTTGAGGTTGCATACTTACGTATGCAGCACCTCAAAGGATATCTGCCCTAAGACGTCCTGCATTCAGATACCTCCACGCCTTACTATCCAGGTTGCTGTGGGAGAGGGGATAACGCAAGGGTCATCAATCTCTGAGAGCTATATTTTTTGTGGAGCATAGTGGCATGAGAACTAATTCACATCAGTCACACACTTGCATGTCAGCGGCACCATCAGGCCCAATACCCACGATTGAACTATTTTTTTCTCTCCATATATCACACATTTGGCACGAGGATTGGGCTTGATAGACCAATGCACTAGCATGTGACCGCACGACATCACTACACTCTGAGCTATGCGCATGGTTGAGTGGCGAGACACACCTCATGGTGTGCAGTACTGAGTGGTGCGCGGATCAGACTTAGAGTCTTTGGATGATGAGGAATCCCTTCCATTGGCTACTGCCCCACTTTTCCTATATCTGCTCCAGTGCTAGTGGCTACCCCAACATTTACATCTGCTCTAGCATCATCATCATCATTAGATGAGAAGCATCTGGCTCATCTTGAGGAGGGTCAGGCAAAGATAGAGGGTTTTCTTCTTTAGATTATGGTTCATCTACAACATTAGGACCCTCCATACACTCTGTTGCCCACTTCACCACCTGCACCAACTCTAGTGGTGCTAGAATCTCCTCAATCTTCACCGGCTCTAGTTCCATTCCATTCATACACTAGCACTGAGTTCCCTTGCTAGTTTCCTCCACCATGATTTTGTATCACATTGTATTTTTATTTTCAGTACTTTAATTGCAATTTGTATTTAGCAAGAGACATTTACCTAGCTTCTTTTGTACTCATACATTTTTAGTGGATTTTTTATTTCCTTACTTGCATTTTATTTTATTTTTCTGATTTTGTTTTAATTTCTTCCATTTATGTCTCCGATAGGAATTGAGGTAATCGGATGTTGTTTTGGCCCACACAATTAGGAGCCTGGATAAGGGTAGGTTCATTACCCTCGTCGGCCCAATTAAGAAACAGTATAAGTACTAGTAACCACACCCTCATTATTTTTCTATTATTATTATTTCCAGTTACACTTGTGTTTGCAAACTTACATTGAGGACAATGTACATCTTTAAGTGTGGGAAGGGAGCGTATTATTTTTTGTATCATTTTGTGATATATATATATATATCTTGTGTGTATGCGCGCGCGTGCTTAATACATGCTAGTGTAGACCTATAAAGCATTGCACTCATTTGTTAGAGTTTCTCTAGTTTAGGGCATGATATATGTCAATTTAGCATTTTTTTTTCATGTTTTGGAAGAGGTAGTCTACTTTGCATGCTTTTACACTTTCTTGTGTCCTTTTGAACACGTTTCACCTTATGTCCAGAGAGTGTTGTATGATAGTAGGGGTGTTGTCAGTTTTATTTTCAGATTCTTGCTATTTCCATTTACAGTAAAAAGAGCTATCCCATTTATAGTGCACAATCACTCCAGAAAAGTCAAATACACTGTATGTCCTATCAGGAAAGAAGGTCATCTATTGGAAAGTGTGAAAACTTCTGATTGGAGAAAGATGATAGAAAGAGCTACCCATCCCACAGTGTGAAAGATGCTTGAGTCTTATAGGAAAAGGTTACCTCGGGATTCATGAAAAAAAATTAAAATGAATTAAAATAAATGTATATATATATATATATAAAGATTTAGTAAAGTATAGAGATAAATTGAATAAAGCGCTGAAATTATTTGCAACACAATCTGGACTATAAGATAGTGAAACAAGAGACATACACTTGAGAGAGTATTTTTCTCAGTAGAGTAGACTATTCTTTACAGAACATGTCCATGTTACCTAGCATTTGTTTGTTTCCTTGTACTAGTGAAACTCCATCATCCTTAGCCTGAGGTCAAGCACTCATCATGTCTGCTTTTTATTTTTATTTGGTTGAGTACAAGCAAACGCTTAAGTGTGATGAAGTTTGATAAGTGCTTGAACATGCATTGTTTATATATCAATTGTGTTACATTTTGCATGTAATTTAATATGTTTATATATTGACAACGCCCTTTTGCGTGTGAACCACAAGTGCACGGGTTTGTCGTAGTAATAATACCCTGGCGAGTGGGTAGTCATATCCACAGGGAATAGTGATCAAAAACACAAAGATTAATATTTAACTAGAATGAAGATAAATCGATATTGGTGTGAACAAAATCAATAAAAATGGAAATAAGGAAAGAAGAAAGAAGAGAGACGCTATAAAAATGAGAGGAAACGCGATCGATAAAAAGTGGGATACCCAGACATTGCTCCCCATAGGACTATTGCTTCAAGTGTAAAACCAACTATTATGTCTCCTAATTGATGTTTAATGAGTCATGAAAATCCTAAAATACACGGTCCTAAACCTAGGGTCAACCGTGACTAACCCTACACCATGCCCCGGCGGAGAAATTGCTTAGTCTCAACACCTCACACTGTACAAAGTTACTTAAAGCTCTAGGGACTCCAAGTGATAAACCCCTATTCCCTAACATAGATCTAACATTTTGGTCCAGGCAAAAGACCCCTAGTCACAAGTAAACCCCAGGTGTTAATGTCACTTCAACGCTTCACTTTGTTGCTTGCGTAACTAAGCCCCAGCGGAGTTCCTCTCTTATCAATTCACTCTATTGTAACCGCAAAGAACTCTTGGAACACAGAGGTAGGATTAAATCACACCGAAGGGGAAAGGGGACGTTCCTCTACCTCACGACTCACCATCTCGACCCTCTCCAATCTTGCTTTGTCTAACCCTCATGGTGTGTCACTCACTCACAAAGATTACCAATGTAGGCTCTCAACCCTAGTGTCACTCTAAGGAAAAACTCATTCAACAAGCATTCAAGATTGAAACTCAATTAAAGGCATTAATAAAAGAAACATAATAGAAAGGTCAAAGAAATAATATCATCCTAGGGTTTACATGTCCAAGTACCCACTAGTAGTTTAGCTATCTATGGAGCAAGATACAATCAATAATGAAATCGAAAGTAAGAACATGAAATCCATAAGTAAAACCCCCTTGGTATTCATGTCGATAGTCTTGTGGAGTGGTCGTGTCTTCTCCAAGGGTTCCCTCGTCAAGCCTAGGGCACACCTCGCTAAATCGATGCCGATGAAAGCTCCCCCAAAAACTCTTTTCTGAAGGAACGTGGTGTTGAAAGCCATAGAACCACTCCAAAAACCTTGCCAAAGCCCCTCTAAACCTAGCCATAAGCGCCTCCAAAGATGGTGAAGAGATGGGCAAAAGATGGGAAAAAGATCCTCCAAACTGGCTGAAATTGCAACTTAAATAGGGCTGGAATAGGGCATCCACACGAGCGTGTGGAATTTTCAAACGCCCGTATGAATCTACAAAAATTGATTTTTCAGCGGCTTGTAAACAGTAACTGCTACAGTGCTCCGCCAAAATACTCCCAAATGCACACTTTTCATCGAGACCACATGAATAGGCACACATTTATGCAGTAGATCACGTTGTTTCTTCAATACAATCACATTTAACTACAATCTTGCTAGCATTGCATAAGTCGGAACACATGAGTGTGACTGCCTTTATACCCCTCCAATTTGCATGTTCAATCGAACACAATAGAGGTTGGCCCACACTCATATGTCTTTGAGCACAACTAGTGTCTTCACATTTGTTCACTCCAAGATTTCATCAACAACGTGCATTCACATCTATTTTGGCTTCTTTCTTCCATACTTGTCTCCACAACCCTACATGTACAAAAGTAACACAAATACACATGTATGAGCAATATAATCTGAGAAAAGTAATGCTCATTGTAAGAAAATAATACTTCGTATTACTATTACACAAGCACTTATCATATATCAATCGCATTCTTTAGATCACAGGGCTTTAATTGCATTTCAGAGCCGAAGGAGCTAATATGTAAGTGATTTGAGACAAATTTGACCAAAATAAAAGTTCCACAACATCACCATAACCTCAAAATAGTCGTGGTCTGACAGTGCCAGCACGCAGAATCCATAGAACGACATCACAAGAGCCATAACGTCCTTCACAATGACCATTGTACACACAACCCCCATGATCAAAATGCAAAACACCCAGAGTCAAACCGTCAAGAATGTGGCTTATGGCACAAGAATGAGATTTTGATTACAACAGCCCAAGCAACGATCATTGTGGCCCCATGGCGAACACATTATAAATAACCCTAGAGTTTTTTATTTTAGGAAGGAGGATATTTTGCTGAATTAGGTTAGAGGCCAATGGATTTCTAGAGTTTTGTACGACTAGAGACAAGATTCAACACGATTTCAATGGATTCCAGCGAGTCTTTAAGGAGAAGTCAACAAACATATATAGGGGAGTCCGCACAAAGAGATTTGGAGCCATCTTGACGTCCTTGGGATCTTCTCAACCTCTAAATTCCCCTGTCCATACTAGATAACATTGCCATATTTTATTCCATATGACAAGTAAGTGGTGAGGGAATCCCCATATGGGTACCCACCCCTTCCAATTACACCTCAAGCTCCTCAATTGTATACTAGTAGTTAATTTGTAGAAGTAGACTTATTTTACCAGATTTGTCACCATAGATGTTAGGCTACTGATTAAGCAAAAATGAAGTAATGGTAGCCTCTAGTCGTTCCTTGAGGAATACGCCTATGCTCGATCATGGGGTATTACTTGACAACCCGTATACTTGCGGAATTGCATGTATTCGACCACTCACATTGTTTTGTGCACGTTATTGGCTCAGATCAATTCCTACTTTAAAGATATTAAGAGGGGGTCCTTCTTCCATAAATAGTGTTCTAGGGCTTTATTTCTCTTGCTTTGTGTAGAACATGAGCCTATGGAGGGGTAACTTCTTTAGATGTTCAAATTTGATATAGCTTGGGATGATTTAATTTTGATATTGCTTTTAATATAGATTTCCTTCAGATTATTGGGTACATCTATGTCTTTATATTGCTGATTTAGCGTAATGAGAGTGGTTATTTTATTATGATTGCATGATTGAGATCGAGAGATTCATTGCGTAAGATCACCTATAGATGAAGGGAATCAAGAGTGTGCACTAGAGGTAGACCACTTGAGATTCTTCCAATTAGAGTCATGTAGCAAGAGCTCCCAATTCTATTAGGAGCTTCGAAGATCTTTTTCGAATCATGTAAAAGTAGGATTAGAAGATATTCAGTTCTACAGTAGCATAGAATTAGGTATTGAAATGACTCGAGTGAGCACTTGATTTATTTTTGAAACCCCTCAGTCTAACAATAATAGGGTTCATTTGATGTTAATTGCAATTACTTCAATTTTAAATTCCCAAGTGAAATCTTATCTGGACACCTTCTTCTCTTATTGATTACTTACTTTTTAAACTCTTGACCTTCGTTATTTTCATTATTGAATTTTAGTTAATTCAACATCCCTTGATACTTTGGTTGTTAGTTAGATAACGAGGTTAGAGCTAGTATTAGTAGTATTTACCCCCTGTGGATTCGACAACTCTTCTCAGACACATTATTATTTGATAACCCGTACACTTGTGAAATAGTGTGTGTCAGCACGACACACATCAATACTCTAGAGGTGATCCTTGCCCTAGGCCTATTTCATTCATTGTGACCTCATCTCAATTGAGTCGTTTGGTGGCATTCTTTTCTTTGTTTTTTTTAGTTTCAATTAAGATATTACTTTCTTGATTGGCAAACTAAATAGTGATAGAAAAAGGAAGTAATGGTACTTTCTTGATTGGTGCACTAAATAGTGACACATAGAGAAATTTTTTTACTTGATGACCCATGCATTTGCGGTAATCCATCACATGTATAAAAGTATCATTATCACTTAAACAACTTGTTTTATAACAAGGCGTGTTAATTCTATCACCATTATGCTTAAGAAACTCCTCAAATAGTTGTGGGTAACTCTTTCATCAACACTACCATCATTTTTCTTCTTGCATTTATCACCATAAAATGTGACTTGCTTGAATTGCTTCTACTTTTGTGCCTACCCTTTGAATTCCAATACTTGCTCCTTATGCTAGAATATATTGTCAATGTAATGACCACCCTGGCATGGTAGCTATATACTGTATTATGTGGTGCTATAGCATGTGTTCACAAATAGTACTGAAGCATTTTGGATTCTTCATGTGACTTCTATTAAGACAATTTTTTTTGTTTTTTAAACCTTGAAATGGGCCTTTTGTTTGGGGGCAGATGGCTAATAGTGAGGGAGAATAAGGACAAGGAGAGATAGAAATTAAAGGGGAAAGGGAAAAAGTCAAGGAAGAAGAGGGAGAAAGGAGCCTGACAAGAAGGACGTCGACCAAGGTTAGAGGTAAGTATTCCAACTAAACGACTTTTCGAAAGCTTTGTTTTCCAAAGAAACTTAGATATGTCTTGATGTTGATGTTATTATGATGTAACTTTGGGATGACCGAGCTCATCTTTTGCTTAAATGTAGATTTGGAATGTATGTATTATTTTTAAAAATCCTGCAAAACATATGTGATGTTAAATTCTAAAAAACCAAGAGGTCTTTTATATGCTCTTGCTAGGTACCTATTCTGTCGATTTTTTTAAACATAAAAAATTGAATTCTTTCGTGTTTCAAAATGCTATGAACAGAAATTTAAAAAGCAAATGTCCGAATAAATTTAGAAAAATTAAAAAACAAATAGGTTGTAATTTGTTTAAAACACAAATAGGTTTTAAAAAAATAAGTAAGAATGCTTGTCATTTGAAAATAATAATTTTTTAAAAAATATATATATAAATTGAAAGAGCTAAAAAATCCAAAATGCAGCTTTTTAAGTGTCTAGCCAGCAACGGTGATCGGTTATTGATATGATGGCTTGAGAAGCATTTTGATCAATAAAATGGTGCTATTATGGTAATTATAAAAAAAAGGGCTAACATGAAAAAATAAAATAAAATAAAATAAAAAGCCACAATTTTATTCATCAAAATGCCTCTAATGGCATTGGCCATCAAAAAGCATCTTTGGATTTCTTTTTCATCGGAGCATTTTTTTTTTATTAACTTCCATCTTTTTTCCCAATTAGATTTTAATTTTTGAAAAAATCTATTTATTTTCAGAAAACTATTATTATTAAACGGAAGCATTCATATACATTTTTAAGCCTAGTAACTAATTATTAATATTGAGCAAAAATGGATTAGTTCATAAACATAAAAGGTATATTTATTTTCTACATATTTTATTTTTAAATTTGGTTCTTAGTCATTTACAAAATTAATTTTTATTTATCAACTATAATTATATTTATGTAGAGGAAAAGTAACTGCTTTAGTGATTTCTCCATTAAATTATTCTGAATCAAACCATAACACAAAAAATAACAATTTTTAAAACCTACACAAAAAGACATAATTGTGATGCCAATTGTGACCATAAACTCGAGCTTCTGCCATCAATATCCAGAGGGGCACAGGTGACTTAACCTGCCCTGTCGGGTTTTATATGATGAATCAAGATCCGCCAAAAACCGGTCCGTAATCAGTCCGGTCAATAATGTTAGTGGACCTGGTCTGGCACGATCCACCACTTCTTGTATCTATTGCCCTCACCAACGGATCGACGATGGTCCCTAATTGGCATCATCGAGTAAAATGGCCAAGTCCCTTAGTGTGCTAAAATGATGATAAGAATCTCGAAATGCATCTGACCACAACAGTATTGGTGCCCGATCATTGGTCCATCGATCCTGCCAGAAAAGAGTCACATCACCAAAATGAATGATCTATCTAATATAACTCCTCAATGCTGGTAAGCAGTTTGTCGCCCCTTTCCAGAAGAAATAAACTCTCTCCATCTGCCTAGGAACGAATTCTAGTCATAGATTCTATAGTTGAACTGTACAACCATCGCTCTGCCCCAGTCACGAACAGTCGCGAGTTTCCACCACCATTTCTCAAGCAACACTTGATTGAACACACTAACATTTAAAATACCCCAACCCCTTTTCTCCCGAGAGCGACAGAGATTCCTCCAGCTTACCAGTAGACATCCTGACCGAAGGTCTGGACCACACCAAAGGAGATCTTTTCTAACACGATCAATATTTTTGATGACCCAGCAAGGCAGTCTAAAAATGGGCATCTGATAAGTTAGAAGGGTAGATAAAACTGAATTAACAAGCATAAGCCGACTTCCCAAGGACATATGTTGCGCTTTCTAGGAAGACAGCCTCCGACTCACTTTCTCAATAAGACCATCCCAATCTTACCTACGTGGCCTATTACCAAAGATAGGAATTCCCAAGTAAGATACCGGTAAAAGTCCCACCGCATAGTTCAATGTGATAGCAGCCGTGCAACTCGGGAACCTGCCAACAACACTTGAGTACAGGTAAGTTTTGGAGAAATTGACTTCCAAAACTGTCATCCCTTGAAACACGTAAAGAATCAGCTTAACGATTCTAAGGTCCTCAAGGCCCTCATTGTTAAAATCAGCAAATCATCCTCATAATGCAAGTTGCACTTGCTACCCAGCTCTCCCAAAGAAACACCCACTAACATTTTTAAACGCAAAGCAGACAAAAACATCTCACAAGGGACATCCGTCACCAGGACAAACAGAAGGGGGGATAATGGATCCCCTTGTCTAAGACCCTTCTAGTAACAAATATAATCGTTCGAGGATCCATTGATAAGAATGGACGCCTTCAAAGATTGCAGAATAGTCATAATCCAACCCACCCATCTAACCCCAAAACCTTTAGCCACCAGTAGATCCAACAGAAAGTCCCAATCCACCGTATCCAAGGCCTTCGCATAATCCACATTTAAGACATGCCTCAGTAGATAGCGTTTGTGGATACTGAAAATCAATTCTTTGGTCGTGGCAATGTTATCTAGAATACATCTGCCTTTTAAGAAATGGCGATTGGGCATTATCTACCAACGAGCTTATAACCTTGCTCAGTCTAGAGGATAACAACTTTGATATGATTTTCAGAGATGAGTTGATTAGACTAATGGGACGATATTCTCCTGGTACCTTAGGCATGTGGACTGTTGGGATAAGGGTAATATTGGCCCAATTTATCTTATCTAAGTTGGTACTCCTTGAGTAGAAGTCATCACAGAGTTTCATAATATCCACTTTGATTGTATCCCAGTGGATTTTGAAGAATTACATCAGGAATCCGTATGGACCTTGTGCTTTATCCCCACCCAGCTCAAATGCTACACCCTTAACCTCCTCCAAAGTGAAATGTCTATATAAAGAAGCCAGGTCAACCGGAGCTTTATACTCCAAAATCTTCAAAAAAATCATTCTTGAATTAGAAATCCTGTTTTCTTCGCAAAAGCAACCTAAACCTTTTCGCAAAAATCTTACCAATCTCCTTGAGGTCAGTAAAGGTATCAACATCGTTTGATTATTTAGGGATGAAATTATGATTCATATGTCCATTTGCAATTGCATAAAAAAACTTAGTATTTTCATCACTTTCTTTAAGCCATTGTAATCTTCATCTTTGTTTGTGGATTTCCCCCAATTTCTCATGTAGGTCAAGCTCCTTTCGTAACTCAGCAGAGGATAATCTTCGCGTCTCTTTAACAATATCCAGCTCTTCTAAATTATACAACAGAGCCAATTTCTTGAGCTCAATAAATCCAAAACTGAACTTAGCCTAGTGACGCAACCTCTCTCTTAAGTAAGACACTTTTTTCGGAGAGAATGAACACACCATAACCCTCCAATGATCGCTCTGTCCACCATTTATGCATTAAGTCCTTAAACCCCTTAAACATTGACCAAGTTAGTTCAAACCTGAATAGTCTGGGTAAGGTCAAATGAATTCCCACCTCCAGATGGATAGGCACATCGTTAAAACCCAGTCTAGGTAGACAAGTTTAGATCATTCTAGGGAAGTGATTAGCCCAAGCGCTATTAATAATGAAGCGATCCAATTTAACCCAAACTGGGTCCACCTGACCATTCGTCCATGTAAACCTCCTTCCCACCGATGGTGCATCCCTAAGACCTAGATCTTGAACGAACATGTTAGCTAGATGCAAGCCCTCCAGATTAGAAGTCCCAAACGCCTTATCCTCTAGGGCAAAAATAGCATTGAAGTCTCTACAGATAACCCAAGGGTACTTGGCTCTGCCACGCATCCCCTAAGCTCCTCCCAAAAATCCCTTTTGTGACCTCTCGCACTAGGCCCATACACAGCTGTACATCTCTAACAGAACCCATCTAAGGTCAAGCAAAAATCAACCGAAATGCTAAACTCACCCACCTTAGCAAACCTACCCGAGGTAGCCTGGGAATTCCAACCTAAGATAATCCCTCCCTGCGAACCTCTGGAAGGTATAAAATTAAAATGGTCAAGTATAACACCTCCTATCTCCTCGAAGTTGACAATGAAATCTACTCTAATTTAGATTCTTGTAAACAACACACATCAGCAAAGTGTAAGGCCAAAAAATCCTTGACCAGAAACCGCTTCACCGGTCTCCCCAGCCCCCTAACATTCTAAGAGACTAAATTCATAAATAAACTTTATAAATCACGGACCTCAATAGAGGTCTCTACCCCAAGGACCACTACCGAGGTCTCACCCTGCCCCTCAATAGGGGCAGCTTCCCCAGTCTCTAGGTTTCAAACATAAGAAATACAATCTTTCAAATGAGAGTCAGAATTAGAGAAAACAATTCAACATGCATTACACTAACTAGAAATTTGCTCATTTGACCAATCATAAATGAGCAAGGGGTGGAGGGCATACCTTCTAACATGCTTTCCCTTGCCCATTTCTTTTTGACTGATCATAGCGGCTCTACAACAAATCATGCCTCCTCGTTCCACTCGGTGAAAGGTATCTTCTGTCTTTCACTTCATATTGCCCCTTTTTTTCTAAACAGCATGCACCAAGGTATTCTCTACTTGTAGACTCAGCATAAGTTCCATGAGGTTCCTTTCGAAATTAGACACCGAGTCATCTGACTCAGAGTCATCATCTGGTGAATCCCTATCCACAGAATGGTTTGCCTCTCCCACATCCTCATACTTCCCCTTGGTAAGCAAAGGAACTCCTTAAATCTCAATATCCGGAGACCTCTGCACTGTTTCTGGTAAAAAGGCCCACACTCCTTAAAACACTTCCAAAAAAAGCCTACCGGTAGTGTCATGGAAGGCCTAGAGTCCACATTAAAAAAACACCCAAGACAGGCTCCTCATCAATTGATCCTCTCAGTTTTTCCTGAGTAGCTGCTTTACACAACACAACGGTAGGCCCAGACCCATCTCCTAACTCCATATGTAAATGGGTCACAGCTTGACCCACTTCACAAAGAAGCAGGGGGTCATCAACCATAGAGAGACCCTCTTCCCTTGTCCCATTAGACACCAAAAGCCCATCATGAAGCCCTGTCCCCCGATATATCACTAGTGGGTTGAAGAACTCTTTTAAATTTTCACATAGTGCGACATTAAATGCGATCCTTTTACTGCGGTCGTCAATAGTTAACATGCGTCCTTCCAACCTATGAGTAACCTCGTACTCGTCAGAATGCCCCACTGCCAATATGCCACGTGGCATAGAAGTCGGGCGTTCGTTGACAGAGCCGACCTCCACCCACGAACCCGCTTCTCCTTTGCGTCCATCGGTCTGGCAACATCAAGAGGATGGACTATCAGTCCGTTGGTCGCTCTCTCTTGAGCGAGCCGTCATCGAACAACCGCCGGTGTGGGAGTGGAGTTCAACCACCTTCGGCAAGGCATCACTAACATGTTGGAGCCAAGCTCAACACTCGCGCGAGCCTCCCAGGCAACTAAGCTAGAACCTCAATGGGAGCTATACTCAATCATCCCCTCTATCTTCCCCAATGAACCACATTTCCCATCTTTGATAGTTTGATCATGGCCATCGTTTCTCCTATCTTCTCCTCAAACTCCCTCTTCTCTCATCAATGGCTCATGTCAATGCTGACTCAAGCGTTTGTTGTATCCCTCCTGTTGCCCCTATCCCGCGGCCAGACCTTTACCCTTCTCCTCCCTAGCCATTTCATGTATAGAGCGCTACACTAGGACAACATGAACCCCATTGCGGACTCCAACTTCAATTCAGGAGACCGAACCCCAACTATCTTCACCGTCTGACTCCATGACCAAAAGCATATATCTCCCCCTTTCCCGCATGAAAATAGGAAAACCTCCCCGTTCATCTGTGATTAACACTTTGTAAAGACGCATCCCGAAACTAAAATCAATCTCCACCGGTAGAGAAATGCCGAACCGACAACTAATCAATACCCTCAGGAACATCATGTGGGGGATGGTTGCATTGGAGAGGGAGATCAACTCTTCAACCAGCTTGAGCACCTCCACTATCATTGACCACGGCCAAGTGTGTAGCGACAAGTTCCACAATGTCATCCATAGCCCCGCACCCGCCGCCTTCCCATTAGCCCCTAACTTTACCGACCAGGGAGCTACTTACAGAGAACATAGACCATCTTTAGTTGACACCTTCATCATATCCAACTTGCAAATCTCCTTGACTTGCTCTCTACTCAACAACGTCGCCAAGAATTAACAATCATTCACCTGCGTGATGGATCCAACCATCGAAATGTTGATGATTGATGGAAGAACCTCTGACACACTCTTCTTATTAACTGAGCCAGCGATGATAGAAACAACCACCACTTTCGGTAGTTCTTCCTGAAGATTTGAAACCTTCGGTGAAAGTGACAGTGAGACCGAGACACATCTAACACTTCCTTAAGGTTGCTCGACCAAAGCAATTGCCGAATCCGAGAGAAGACTTTCACTGGACCCTTTAGAACATCAAAAGGTTGCATCCTTTTAGAACGCACATGCACCCGCCATTGGTTCAAACTCCGTTGTGAGACCATCGGGCACCTCGCCACCACATGGCCGACCCCATTGCACCGCTGGCATACCACTTGATGATGGAAATCTGACATGGAATGAGTTGACCTAAAACATCTCCCATAGCCCACTTCTTTTGGTGAACGAGGCCATTTCACACCCACCAGACTCGCCCCCATCCTCTTCCCATTGGCCGAAGGTCCTTTAGAACCCTTGTTATCTCCTGACCCCCTAGAATGGCACTCGCTAGAAGACGTTGAGCTCACTGCTTGAACATAGGACATGTCTTGACGATGAAGCCTGCCACCTGGCCTCCTACTTTGCACCTGCACCAAACTAGCAGGGTCTCTGTCATCCTCCCTAACACCGGCGACGTTCATCTTCCACAAATCACCGAGAAGGCTCATCTCCGATCAGTCGGAGTTGGTCTTCCACAAATCACCGAGCAGTCTTCCCTAATGAATATTTTTATCTTAATTAAGATTTTTTTCATTAAGATATATTGTTAAAAAGAAAATTAGTAAAAATTTATAGTTAACATAATTTTTTTTATAATTTATGCTAGAGAGAGACACTTTCTTATTAATCTTATAAATTTTTAATTTAATTATTTATTAATCAATATTTCGGAGAATATTATGATTTAAAGTTTATTTTTATGTTTAAGATTAATTAAAAAAATACATAAAATTGTTGTGGAAAGGATTATAGTTTCTTAACCACCATGTGCTGTTGTAGAAACTAATGGTTTAAGAGTTTAGAGATGATATCAAGTAATTATATATATATATATATATATATATATATATATATATATGAGTAAACGTCAACTACGGATGTAGTTGATAAAAAGAAAGAGATAGAAAGAGACAAAAAATAAATGGGTTCATGAATAGTGTTAAATGCTTGTACTTGGTTAAGAAATGGATAGGTGGGTGTTGTGTGTTGTTCATTACTGCACTTGGCATGCCCCGACCGTAGCTGGGCACGTGGCAATTGCCACAACAACAAGGAGTGGACCCTACTACGTCCCACCTCCTAGTCATCGTAAGGCTCAAAACAATTCTGCTAACGCAGCTCACTAAAGAAGGAGACAACAACAACAACAACAACAACAACAACAACAACAACAAAAACAACAACAACAACAACAACAACAACAACAACAACAACAACAACAACAACAACAACAACAACAACAACAGAACTAGCCAGGGTTCCAAATACGACCAAAAAGTACAAATACAGAAACAACACACAAAAGATCAAGTCTGGTGGATCCATAGAATTTACATATGCACTTAACTAACCTAGATAAGGGGAAAAGATAAGTCAGTCTATTGCCTGCCCAGCACAACTCAGTCCAACATCGCAGTTTGAGAAAGAAGAAAGGAGAGTGGTGAGCAACAGATATTACCTAGTGAGTGGTGACATCATAAATATAACAGAGTAGTAAAGCATTTAAAATAGTACTTACCACAATAATAATATAACAAGGTAGCTCCAAGTATTAAATAGATTAGCAGTTAACATAATGATTTATAAATAATATAGGTAAGTAACATTTTCAGAGAAAATAAAATTTTTTGTGAGAGACTGCCCTCCTAAGAGCGACAATGGGCTTCGCCCCCTCATCACGATCCAAAATAACATGTTTTGCACAACTGAACTGTAAAACCAATCTCAAATCATTGGCCTGAAAAAACTCACCGACTTAGCCGCTTTTGCGACTAGGTTAAGAGCCATCAAGTTATTCATAACCTTGACATTGGTCATTGAGATCCCCGTGTGCTGACCCCGGGTTTCTCCCATAAAAGACCCTCTGTCAATGGCTCCGCACACCTCTTGACCATGGTAAACTCAAGGTTGACCACGCCACCTCCCATTAGGCCGAACTGTGAAACCCCACACTATGATATCGGACTAAGTCCATAGTCAGCATTAAAACCAAATGCCACAATATAATTCTTTCCAATTCCAACTCAGGGAATCAACCATACGATGTTTAAATACGGAAATGTACCTCAAACCATATTTCATTTGCATGTAAATACATATATATATATATATATATATATATATATATATATATATATATATATATATATATATATATATATATATATATATATATATATATATATATATGTAAACATGCTTCAATCAAAATAAATATATATATAAGCGTACTAGAATCACTACTGCCAAATAACTCCATGCTCAAAATATATATATATATATATCAAATAAAATCTGATTTATCATCAAATTTATGTTATAAAACACGTAAAGAAATTATATAATACTCTTATTAAATCTATGCAATTACGAATTGAACCACTCACTGAACCAGTCATCTCGCCTTAAGACACGCTCACTGGTCGGTAATTTTCTTCTCTTGGAGGATGCTTCGCCACCTAGAATAAAGCAGGTAATCCAAAAAACAATAAACACAAGAATGGAAACTAAAATGCATGCGAATGAAATGTTACATTTTAAACATGTAACTCTACGGTTTTTAGGAGAAAATGACATCATTTTGAACCCAAACGACCTCAAATTGGAGTAAACCTAGTTCCAATGAATTCCAAGTAAGATGGGCTTCAATTTGGACCAAAGAAATACAAGAAAAGGCCAAAGTTTTTCAGTGCTAAAGTAACTTCTGCTTGCTGCAATAACCAAGAAATTACTACAGTAAAACTAGCCCTTAAACAATGGTTTCTTGCCAATTTACAACACCAAATCACAAAATTTCTTTACAAACATACACATAAACAAATAACCACGACACTGGCTTCGATTTGAGCCTAAAAACAACCCAATCCATGGGGTATTTTTAGGGTTTCAAAAATTTTTGAAAATGATTAAATACAAGAAAAATACAAATGAAAAACATTGGATCGAAGCCTTACTAAGCTCAAGAGAATGAGAGGTAGAGAGTAGGAGGGTTGATTTGTCAGAAAAACTCGCCAAAGAATTTTTTTTATCCAAGCTTTGTGTTCAGTCGAATGAAGAGAAAATGAAAACAAAAAGAAGAAAGAAGGAAATGAGAGAAATAGAGATGGCCACGTTGCTTCTCTTATCCTCTCATTCATTTTATTTTATTTTTTAAAACAAAAGAGAAATGACCAAAATGCTCTTCTAATATAAAATAAAAGGAAAATGATCCATAAGACTGTTTTGCCCCTGGTTTTTGGCTGGTTCTCACACACAACCTACTGTGCAATCATGCAAGGATGCCACTAGTGATAAATGACCATTTTGCCCCTAATGCATGCACAAGAATCAAAAAGAGGCCCGAGGTCGAAAATCAGGATAGGGTAACACAGTACTACTGTTTATAAATACATTAATACTATTCATTTGCACAGTAAAATTTGAATGAGAATTATTGAGACCGTTGGATTGAAATCCAACAGTTTAATACCAATGTTTGTAGATATAAGATCTACGAACATTCTCAGATTATGCATCATATATATATATATATATATATTATTTCTACTAGTTAAAGAACGAGAAAAATTTAAAAAGATATCTGACTCATCGGGTTGTTGACCAACCCAGGTGACCCAGCAAGCCAGGTTGGGAAAACTCCAACATGTAATTAGGTCGGCTACAAGTTTCTGGCCTGGCCCACCGGGCCATTTAACTCGACGGGTTTGACCTAGCCAAATGACAGCTCATTCTTCCCGCTATCCATTTCACGTGGTTCATATTCACGCATGAAACAAGGGGTTGGATGTTGCTAGCTGCTGGTAGGTTACGATAATTTGGTCACTAGTAGAAAGAGGGGCTTATATTATAAATCTATAATTCTGACGCTACAAGAAAATTACAAATTAGAAATAGCTTTCCTTATTTTTAATCCGTTGCTAACTCAATTTAGCAAAGGATTTGAAATGGAATATTTCAGTTCTTAAAAACCATTCTAATTTAATTAGTAACAGAAGTGGTGTTCCATTTCTAAAATTAGAAACTAATTAACAATAGAATTGAGTCCGTTGCTAAATTCTAAAAACTAAAACTAACTAAAATCTATTTCTAATCAGTTTCTATTTAAAATCCATTTCAAAAAGGGATTATATTTGTTTTAAATCTTTTTTTAATTAGAAACCGAAATTATTCGGTTTTTAATTCCATTTGTAAATTTAAAAAATTTTAAAATTTTAAATTATATTTTGAAACATATCTATTTGTTTATAATTCATTTTTAAATTTCCACCCAAGAAAAAATAATAAAATAATAATTTATTTTCATTAATATATACTGATCATAGATGTCACAATAAATAATTTCATTAATTCATATTAGAGTTTTTTTAACAAATTTATTCAAGCAAAAATACAGATAAATGATACAAAAAACTACAAATGCTTAACAATTTTTTTTATAGCAGCCTGTGCGTCATTACTCAAGTCAGCTTTATCTAATCAGGGTCGTCGGTTACTCTGATCCTCTGCACATGGCTCTAGTATTGACTATTCACTCTAGTATGTGCGTTACTTGTCTTAGAGTTAGCGGATTGGATGGCTGCATGGGAACACTAGCTGTGATTGGAAGTTCCCTTATTACTTGACTTTATTTTGTCTCTGCTTTTATTTATTACTGTTGCTTTACATTAGATTACTATGTCAGTAGTTTAGTCAACTCTGCTGTATCTATTAATATGCATTCTTGTATTATACTAGTATGTCAAGCAATATATATTTGAGCTTCAAGTAACTTATTAACTTCACCCTTGTAGTTGTATGCTGAGAATATAGTGAGTGACATTGTCTTTCAACTGACCCTATACACCTTCACAGGTTTGTTCATTAAAACTTCTAATCTATATATAGTTAAGAGAGAGTTTTCTTAATTGCTTCAATCTTTTTTATTGTAGCTTCCACAGATGCGTTCTTTGAACTCTCCAATTCAACTATTGATGCCATCTTCTTTAGAGCCCTACAATTATATTTCCAAAATTTGAATTTATATAACAAAAATTAGAAAATATAAAGGGTTCGTGTATTCTTTACTTGTTCTCAGCTTTGGTCTTTTCACTCTTTTCACCAAGATTTGATGAAGGACATCTTCTCAATTTCAATCCTCCCAAGATAAGTGTCTCAAAGTAAAACATCACCAATCCTCCCAAATGCTTTTGACAACACTGTTGTCATCTCTTTTCTTTGTCTTTGCATCAACACTCCAAGATTTTCATTGCATTAGCAATAATGATAAATGACAAAGAGGATGGATGGCATGAAGAAGCTGAGCGAATATTGAACCTAGCAATCCAATTAAGTTAGTTGAATTAAACCAATTTCAATTCTTGAAGATAAGAAGTAATTCTTGAAGTCCTTTCTTTGCCATTAAATTTTGGTATATTCTCAACTACATTAATGCTTGAAGTCCTTTCTTTGCCACATTAATTTTGGTATATTCGATACTTTAGGAATTTTCTCCATCCTTCCTAGGTAAGATATAAGAAATAACCAAAAAAATAAACCAACCACTTTTTATTTTTTATTTTTGACAAAGTCGACAAGCAACAAAACAAAGGACAAATGAGTATGGAGGTACATCAATTATGGTGACTTGACTGATTTTCTAAGTATAAACCCCCTCACAATGCAACCCTGGAGGGCAGAATGAGAGGTAATCCTCACACAGAACACCCACAGGGAATCCAGAAAGTGAATTGTAATCTGAGAGACTCAAACTCAAGACCTCTCAATCACAAGTAGTTACCGTTGAACTAGCCCAGGGTTCTTTTTTTGTGTTTTACTTTAAAAAATAATAATATGATTAGAATTGGATGGGTCTATATAACATGTCAAGATCCAATGTTTTTATCGATACAAAAGCAAAGCACATTCCACTGGAAAATAACTGCTTTCCACAAACTGACTACGAGAAATTTAAGAACATGCTTACCTATGGGAGCACAATAAGAAAAATTATGAAGAATACGACGGGTTCCCATTCCATTGCAAAAATACCCAACAAATTCATTGTTGCATGCCAAGCTGTTGAATCATCAGAAATAATTCTTAGTATTGTCACTATACCTTAAAAAAATTATTAATTAATCTGCAAACTTAGGAAAATGAGTAAAACAAACATCTATAATAATTATTTTGTTGAATGATAAAAAGATTTAATAGTTCCATGACAAGACATGCGATCCAAGTCCACCAAACTAAAGAAAAAACATAACAATTAACAATCAATCGTCGTGGAGGTAAACGAAAAAACAATTACTCAAGCTAATATAATTTTGTATATATATATATATATATATATATATATACATTTCTATGTAATTGTATTGGCACATTAAAGTATCTTCTGACTTTCTTAACTTGCATACCTAAAGAAATTAAAAATTATGTATATACTACTATGAAAATAGTAGGTACACTAAGGTATATAGTTTATATAAGTGATAAAATTACGGCCTGGTAAATTTTTTTGTTAGGTTACATAATTATATTTTATTTTTATTTGGAGATTTAAATTTTAATTTATATCAAAAGAGATATTTAGCTTCAATTTTATATTAACAAGAGGTTATCCTAGTGATTTCGTTTTCTATTTACTGATGTGACCGTTGAAAAAAAAAACCTCATCAATGCACCTGTGATATGTCATAGCCCCCATTTGATGTCTCTAGATTACTCGAAGGCATCTTTACTTATTAAACTATTATAGAGTTTAATGCAGATGCCACCTAATCAACTCATTAAACTATTTACCCATTAAACTATCTCCATTATAGTTATACTATAATATTCGACCACAATCGTTATATTCATCTTTTTAACTATTTACATTACATGGTTCATTAAAACATATTTATTTAATAAAATATAAATATTATTAATAAAATAATTAAATGATAAATTAAAAATTGTTGCATATTTGGTTGAAGGAAAAAATATGAAAAATTTTGGAAATTCAAAACTTGGGAAGATGGAGAAGTATTTTTATTCATAATTGAGTATAAAATTTAAAGATAAAAAAAAGGAAAAAGAATGTGAGTATTATTTGAGAATATAGGTGTATTTATGGAGATAAAATTAAAACAATTAAAAGGAACTAATCGTTGCATTTCTGGTGCAGCGTTTAATTTGGAAAAATATATAGGACCCGAGAGAGAGAGAGAGAGAGAGAGATTTGCAGATACAAATGAGGTAGAGAAGATCATGAGAGATTTTTTGAGAGAGGATATAGCATTAAGATGCTTGGAGCACTGTAATTCTATTGAAGAAATGATTGAAGATGGCAAGATGGCAGTAAGCATGGGCACACATGGAAGTGAGGATCACAGCGTGGCTGGAAGGAAGCCGGGACATTGTGCGGAGAAGGACGTCCAGCATGGATGCCGGGATGTCGCTACTTTGGTCCAGAATGGCGAGGCCTGCAAGAAGTAAGGAGAAGAGTATGGTGTACTGAAGAATGGTGGTTAGAAAGCAGTTGGTTCACATTAAGGTTGTAATGTGTCCAATGAGGTTTTAGATTTGGTGTCAACCAATGGGTGTTAACCTTTTTGTTTGTTGGTCTGTAATAGTTTAATATATATGCAATGTTAGTGTTGTGTTTTGATTGGCCCGGTTACATTGCTTTTCTTTTGTGTTGGTTTTGACTCTGTTGACCAAGAGATAGTGGAGAGTAGTGAACATACTGACATTTCATCAAACACTAAGTTTTCTCTGAGCATTTTGTCGAACACCTTTGGTCTAACTCATCGCTAGTGATCCTTATCAATTTAGTATCAGAAACAGGTTGATGGCAACGAGCAGCTCGACGGCGGCAACCAACACTCCGGTGTCCCTCTCTTAGCCGTAGGTCCCTGTGTTCACGGGGACAGGAGTATGGCAGGTGGAGGTTGCGGATGAAGATCATCTTCAGGTCCCAGGAGCTGTGGGACTTGGTGGAGAAGGGCATGATGGAATCGAAGGTTGAGACAGTTGAAAGAGAGAATCGGAAGCGAGACGCGAATGCACTATGCCTAGTCTAGCAAGACGTGGATGGCCCAAACTTGGACTGCATCGTAGAAGCAAAATCAGCTCATGAGGCTTGGGAAATTTTGAAGAAACACTACCAAGGAACGTCCAAGATGCTGTCCATGAGGATCCAAGCTCTCCGACAAAGCTTTGAGATACTACAAATTGGAGATGACGAGGGAGTTCAGGAGTACATCTCTCAGGTTATTACAATTACCAACCAGATTAAGGAGCCTGAAGTAGTATCCAAGGTACTTCGAAGCCTAGCACCGAAGTTTGACTGGGTTGTAGTTGCAATTGAGGAGTTGAAGGAGATCTCGAAGCACACTCTGGACAATCTCTGTGGTACACTACAGGCTCACGAGGTAAGAGTGAATCGTGCAGCTGGGAAGACTGTTGATAAAGCTCTCCATGCCAAGAGCGAGCATCTTTTCACAAATCACAGCAAAGGTGGAGATGTTGGGAGCTCATGGGGTAATGGCAGAGGTCGTGAGAGGTCGTTTGTTCATGGGAGAGGAAGAGCTAGAGGTGGTCTTGGAAGAGGCTTTGATAAGAGGAATCATATCCAGTGTTTTTAATATAAGAGATTTGGGTACATGAAAACTGATTGTAGAGCAAAAGAGAAGCAACCAGTGAAGGATCCAACCTTGCAGCATAAGAGAACATCATTGAGAGTCTCTTCATGGCGAGTAGCTCCACTGGTGATCAACCGAGTACAGTATGGTTGATTAACTCCGAGTGTTCTAATCACATGACCGGGGATAAGTTGCTGTTCAATAACCTTGATGAGTCATTAAAGGTTACCGTGAGGCTTGGAGATGATAAAGAAATGAAGGTGTGTGGAGTAGGGACAGTGACTGTCAAGATGAAGTCAGGAACTGAGAAGGGACAGCATGGAGTTCAGTATGTGCCGAGACTGGCACATAACCTTCTGAGTGTGGGACAATTGCTCACCAAGGGTTATTCTGTGGTGTTTGAGAAGGATCAATGCATCATTAGTGATAATCAAGAGAAGAGCCAAGTGATCTTAGTTCCAAGATCAAGCAACAACATGTTCCCGTTGGACATTGCTAAGATGGAGAGTTTTGTGATAACTGTGAGGAGTCAAACATTTGAAGAATTATGGTACCTAAGACTCGGGCATTTAAATTATAAGAGTTTAATGTCCATGGCCCATAAGAAGATGGTGAGTGGGATACCTGAGTTGAAGACGAAGTCACAATGCGAGTACTATGTATTGGCAAAGTAAGCAAGGAATGTTTTTCCCAGTGGAGTAGCTCGAAGGGCTAGTGCCTATCCTCAACTTGTTCACATGGACCTTTGTGGTCCTATGAGTGAAAACTCTCTAGGGAGGAAACATGTATTTCTATCTATTAGTTGATGATTATAGCATATGGTGTTCAGTTTACTTCATCAAGAATAAGTTTGAAGCCTTTGCAAAGTTCCAAAGTTTTCATGCACTTATGGAGAGGCAGACGGGCATAAAGCTCAAGGCTGTGAGAAGTGATCGAGGTAGGGAATTCTCTTCAAATGAATTCCTAGAATACTGTGACAGATTTGGAATCAAGAGGAAGTTTACAACCCTTTACTCACCTTAGCAAAATGGGGTCGTGGAGCGCAAGAACAGGAATGTGGTTGAGATGGCAAGAGGGCTACTGAAGAGTGGGGAATTACCTGTGAGGTTTTGGGGAGAAGCAGTGTCCATTGCTGTGCATCTTGTCAACAGATGTCCAACTCTTGCGCTGCATAACAAGACCCCCTATGAAGCCTGGCATAGAGTCAAACCCACTATAAGTTACCTTCGAGTATTCAGGTACATTGCTTTTGCTTTAATTCCTTCACAAAAATTGCAGAAACTCAATGATAAGTCTGAGAGGTGTGTGTTTGTTGGGTATTATCCTGAAGCCAAGGCATACAAGTTATATAATCTCATTACTTGCAAAGTCATTGTAAATAGGGATGTGGTGTTCCATGAGGGCTCACGGTGGATTGGAGTGCAAATAATCATGGTGAACCTGAGATTGCAATTGAGGATGTAACTGAAGCCCCCAGTGATGTAGTTACAAATAATGCAGCAGGTGAAGGAACATCCACTCAAAGGCTAAGCCCTCAAGCTGCACAGACTGATGACACACCTCCAAGGAAGACACAATTACTTTCATATGTCTATAGCACCTGTACATTTGCTTTATGTGCAGGTGATCCACATGATTTTAATGAAGCGGTGAAACACAAGGAAGGGCAGGAGGCAATGAATGCTGAGATAGCATCAATTGAGAAGAACAACACCTAGGAGCTGTGGCAATTGCCTCTAGGGAAGCATGTAGTGGGACAGAAATGGATCTACAAATCAAAGGTGAATGCACAAGGCCAAGTTGTGAAGTTGAAGGTCGGATTGGTGGCCAAAGGGTACTCACAGAAGTACGAGGTGGATTATGAGGAAGTCTTCTCACCTGTGGCTCGGTTGGAAACAGTGAGATTGTTGTTGGCGTTGGCAGCACATGCAGGGTGGCCAGTGTTTCATTTCGATGTCAAGTCTGCATTCTTGAATGGAGACATTCAAGAGGAGGTGTTTGTAATGCAGCCAGAAGGCTATATAACTGAGGGAAGTGAACATCTAGTCTTTAGATTGAGGAAAGTGCTCTATGGCTTGAAACAAGCCCCTTATGCATGGTATAGCAAAATTGATCTTCACTTTCGAGAGCATGTTTACATAAGAAGTGAGTATGAACACACATTGTATAGAAAAAAGCTGGAAAGTGGAAAGAGTCTATTGCTGAGTTTGTATGTGGATGACATCATCTATACAAGTTCATCAAGTGCTCTCATTGATCAATTCAAGTTGGAATTGATGAAGACCTTTGATATGTCAGATTTGGGAGAGTTAAATTACTTTCTCGGGCTCGAAGTTAAGCAAGAACTAGATGGCATTTTCATTAGATAGAAGAATTACATTGAAATGTTATTACATCAACTGAATATGAAGAATTGCAAACCAGTTCTAACTTCAATGGGTGTAAATGCAAGGATGTATCAAAGTCTTCTTGGGAAGCTTTTGTATCTCACCCACATTTGGCCCGACAATTATTTCTCAGTAAGCTACCTTTCCAGGTTCATGAATTGTTCAAGCATCACTCATTTCTTTGCAGCAAAACGAGTGGTGAGGTATCTAGCTGGAACCAAAGAGATTGGGCTGTGGTTCACTCGAGGTGATGATGGGATACTTGAAGCATTCTCGGACAGTGATTGGAGAGACTCCTTGCCTGATTGAAAGAGCATAACTGGCATGCTGATTCGGCTAGGCTTGAGTGCAATATCATGGTGTGCAAGGAAGCAAGAGATTGTAGCTCTGTCGACCACAGAGGCAGAGTACATAGCTACAACCTCCACAACTTGTCAAGTAGTCTGGTTTAGAAGATTATTGTAAGAATGTGGGCATACAATCAATAATTCGACTCAACTATGGTGTGACAATCAATTGGCGATTGCTGTGGCTAAGAATCTAGCGCACCATGGAAGGACGAAGCACATAGACGTGCGCTATCACTTTATCAGGGAGCTAGTTACTGATAATGTGATTTCTCTTCATCACTGATCCACTGATAATCAGCTCGCGGACCTATTTACAAAACCTCTGCCGCCTGAGAAGCATGCAACCATAAGAAGCTTGATTGGAGTTTGCACACTTCAATCAAGGGGGGGTGCTGAAGAGATGATTGAAGATGGCAAGATGGCAGTAAGCATGGGCACACATGGAAGTGAGGATCACAGCGTGGCTAGAAGGAAGCTGGGACATGGTGCGGAGAAGGACGGGCAGCATGGATGTCTGGATGTCATTGCTCGAGTTCTGAATGGCGAGGCCTACAGGAAGTAAGGAGAAGAGCATGGTGTACTGAAGAATGGTGGTTAGAAAGCAGTTGGAGTGTTTTGAAGAGATATTGGTATTTAATTCACTAAATCTCTTATTTTTCAATGTTGGCCAATGCTGGTTCACATTAAGGTTGTAATTTGTCCAATGGGGTTTTAGATTTGGTGTCAACCAATGGGTGTTAACCTTTTTATCTGTTGGTATGTAATAGTTTAATATATAAGCAATGTTAGTGCTGTGTTTTGATTGACCCGTTTACATTGCTTTTCTTTTGTGTTGGTTTTGACTCTGTTGACCGAGAGATAGTGGAGAGTAGTGATCATACTGACAATTCATCAAACACTAAGTTTTCTCTGAGCATTTTGTCGAACACCTTTGGTCTAACTCATCGCCAGTGATCCTTATCAAATTCAAGCTCCATATATATATATATATATATATATACATTTTCATTCGGTATCCAACTCTCAAAATTTTAGAATTTCCATGCATTCTATAGAAGACAACCCACTTAAAAAATCAAATGAATTCATTGAGTGTAAACACCAGAACAAGATTTAATGTTACGACCAAAAATTGAGGTTTTCCAATGCCTAAAGATCTTGTTCACCATCTCACAAGCTTTTTTGGGAGAAAAAAAAAAACAAACCCTAATTTAAACTTGTGACATTCTAACAAAAAAATCAACATAAACACCAAATAAAAGTTCTCTAATAGTAATAAAAATCAAATATAATGGTTTCTGGAGTCCAGAAATTCATATTCAACCAGAGAAACAATAGACATTCATCAATAAAATCTTAAATAAAAATTTTTCAATAAGCAAAGACCAAACTCGATCGAAGATCATATACTTCCATTTCTATTCATTAAAAAAACCTCAAGCTTTTCACTGATCCCAGGAATAACAAACCCATTCCAAGAATCAACTACATAAGCATTACACAGACAAACACAACAAAAGAAACTTCACAATCATGCACAAAGTTGGGATTTTGATTACAAAGAAATAAAATAAAGTCACAATTGTACTCGAATTCTTTCCTTTTTTTGTAAATTTGAAATCCAAAAATAAATTTTTCCGGTTTTAGATGACTTAATTGGGCTCTTAGGATGATGTGGAGCCATCATATGGGCTATGACATAGGGGCCATTGAAGAGACTTTTCCGGCAGCCATGTCAGGGAAATAGAAATCGGAATTCCTACCTCCGTTGAAACAAAATTAAAATTAGTGTATATTTTAATATAAATTGAAGTTTAAACACTAAAATGAAAATAATATATAGTTGAGTGACTTACCAAAAAATTTACCTCATTAAAGTCACTTAGGATGATTTAAAGTTTGTTAAGATGATTTAGAGTTTGAATTCTTAGGAAAATAAATAAAAATAAATAAAAAGCATATCCATTGAAAAAAAAACTGCATTCCCTGGCATATGTTTTTGTTTTGTTTTATACCCTTAGGAATAACCTATCATCAAATATTTTGTATTTACTTCGTTTATTTTTAAAAATCAGGTTTTAAATGCATATCTTATTGCAATATTCCATCCATTATGGATGTGCCACTGTGCTTAAGTTTCCAAACTTTCAAACATCTAAGCATTTGCATTGGTAATTCTATCACTCAATAGATATTTGTGCTTAAAAATCCGTAGTTTCATGCTATATGAATTAGATAATGCTGATATATGAGTAAATTCTCATTGGTTATGTTACCTCTCAACAATTGTTTGTGCAAAAGGTCCATACAACACTATTTGAATTAGATATTCTACTGAATGAAATGATTTGCAATAATGGAAGGAGTTGAGTATCATTCTATTGCTCAATCAAAAACACACTTTCTCATCATTTGAAGATGGCATCTGACTTCAATATATATATTTTTTTTAATAAATATTGAGAAATCATAACCTTCAAAAATTATTGTTAGAAGGAGTTGAATACTATCTTTTACTTGGAAAAGAAATGAGTAACCACCCTCCTATTTAAAGTGAATTACTCTGCAACCATGTGTGTTTTGGTTTTATATATAGTTTTACTCACAAACACTAGGAGAGAAAATAGAATGGAAGTCTTTAAATTCTTACCCTTTATTGATTTTTTTTCTAAGAGTTATTTGTGGAAAACAACTATCATGTTGGATATTAAACATAGATAAGGAATTGTTACATTTTGGACTTCCTTATGAATTATGGCGATCATCATAATTGTTCATGGATCTCAATTAAAGCTCTCGTTTGAGTACCATTGATTGAATCTAGAAAAAAAATATATATATATATATATATATATATATATATATTTTTTATTATTTTCAATTAGATCATTAGACATTGTTGGGCATCTTAGGCAAAGATCAATTAAATGTATGAAGGGACGGGAAGAATAAGGGCAATAGAGTGATTTAATAGTTCAGTTAACATGGAATTTTTAAAATATATATATTTAAAAAAAAAAAAACTTATCAAATTTACTAAATTTGATTGGAGGTTAAAATATTTCAAGGAATTTAATTCTGTTAACTTATTCTAAAATCAAACAAATATCTATATAGATGTACAACATCCATGAAGGTGCATCATACATTGGAATCCAATACACCCGAAACCATACACCAAACGGTGCATAGGAACCATGCATGCAAAAAAGATGTTCATCATTTTCCATGCAAATCCAAACTATGCTCCACCCAAGTCAGTGAAAGGACACTCCTCAAAAGATTCAAACCCCCATGCTGCCATGCACACCATTTCCAGGAAGATTCATTCCTTATAAAACCTCTACCCAAATCCTCCCCCCCTTCGCTTCATTAATTTCCTAGAACATTCAAACAGGCACACCCTCTTTCTAGTACTCTTTTGTTAATGAAGTTCTTGCAGTTAAAATCTCATGCAGTGCTCTTGAAGATCATTTGGGAGCACAATGGAGAACCACAAAGAGAATGAAGAGGAGAAGGAGATAGAGGAAAAGAAGCTCATGAGTTGGTTCAGAGTTCTTGCAAAGGAGATGCATTGGAGCTTTGTTTTTGGTGTTGTTTCAGTGAATGGAATTAGCCAAGGAATGGGTGGAGCTGTGTACAAAGTAGCCACTGATTATTATTGGAAAGATGTGCAAAGAGTTCAGCCTTCAGCTGCCCAGATTTATCAAGGGATCACTTCTCTTCCTTGGATTGTTAAACCTTTGTGGGGTCTTATGACTGATGTTCTCCCTTTGGGTGGTTATAGGAGAAGACCCTATTTTATGCTTGCAGGTTTGCTATATATATATACTTTTCAATTTTAAGATTTATCTATTCAAACCAGCAATTTTTTTCCTTCTATTCATTGATGTGGAGAATTTCAGTCATGTCTTTTTTAGAGATTCTGGATGTTATCTTATGTATTTGTATTATATTAAGCTAGTCTTTATATGATACAAGTCTTTTGTGCATATCTTAATTTATATCTCAACATAGGTGAGTAATTTAGTTCATATTTGTGTTCTTTATTTACTTATTTATTTTTATTACCTTCCTCGCATATGTATAAGACCGAATCCAATTAATAAATTTCTAAAAAGGATTACTAATCCTTTAACTTTTCGAGAAATCCATCAATCAGAAAGATTGAGAAATAGAACCATATGATTTAATTCATTCTCAAGAACCATGAGATGATCATCTTAGTGTGATCTTTTTTTGTCAATGAATGTTCCTATTTCACTCTTATTTTGATGTATTAATATCAAGAATGCATGTGTTCTGCAGGATTGCTTGGGGTTGTTTCAATGTTGATGCTTTCACTGCATAGAGATTTAGGGGTTGTGCTTGCATTGCTAGCATTGACAGCAGGGAGCACAGGTGTGGCAATGGCCGATGTTACAATCGATGCTTGTGTCGCGCAGAATAGTATCAATCATCCCTCACTTGCGGCTGACATGCAGAGTTTGTGTGGATTTAGTTCATCTCTTGGAGGACTCATTGGATTTTCTATCAGTGGCTTGCTCCTCCATACTTGTGGATCTCAGGTTTGTCATTTCTTTTTTTCCAAAATTGAAAATATGATAAATTATAATCTTTTATTATTCATACTAATTATAAATTTTCTGCAGGGTGTGCTTGGTTTGTTGAGTTTGCCTTTCGCATTGGTTTTTTCTGTTGGGCTAGTGCTCAAGGAGTTGCGTAGGCCTAATTTTATGTACAAACAGGTAAAATTTCTTCTTCTGTTTTGTATATATATATAATTATAACTTAAATTATTAATATAAAGAGTGCATTATTGTAATTATTATTATTAATAATATAGGTGTATGGAAAGTTGCAAGAAGCGAATCAAACAATGTGGACAACAATGAAATGCCCAAATGTGTGGAGACCTTGTGTTTATATGTACATATCTCTTGCTCTTAACTTGAGCATTCATCAAGGCATGTTTTATTGGTACACTGATCCTAATTCTGGACCATCTTTCTCTCAGGTATAAATTATATATACTCTACTCTTCACAAAATTTATATAGATATATATATATATATATATATATATAATCTTCCAATGAAATGACTAAAATACCACTGATGACCATGATGCAGGAAACAGTGGGGTTCATTTTCTCTGTAGGGAGCAGTAGGGTCACTAATAGGGGTCCTAATCTACCAAAACATCCTCAAAGATTACCCATTCAGGACACTACTCTTCTGGGCCCAACTTCTCTCAAGCTTCTCAGGGATGCTAGACTTAATACTAGTATCAAGACTCAACCTCAAACTTGGCATCCCTGACTACTTCTTCATTGTCATAGACGAGAGTATCTCCCAAATGATCAGCAGGATCAAATGGATGCCCATACTTGTCTTAAGCTCCAAACTTTGCCCATCAGGGATTGAGGGCACTTTCTTTGCACTTTTAATGGCCATTGATCACATTGGGATGCTCACTGGTTCTTGGGGTGGGGGACTTCTTCTTCATGCTTTGAAGGTCACCAGGACTCAGTTTGGGAATCTTTGGGTGGCTATTTTGGTCAGGAGTTTGATAAGGATGCTGCCATTGGCTTTGATTTATTTGGTGCCAAACAGTGATCAGATGTCAAGGATCCTTCCAGAAGGGTTCTTGATGGAGAATGGAATTTTGAGGACCTTGGAGGCTGAGGTTGATGAAGCTGAAAGGCTTGTTGTGGTACCACTTGTTTACAACAAGACCTGAGGTCTTTTTTTAATTTTTTTTTTTTTTTATTTTTGGCTGCTGTTGTGTGTTTGATTGGAAGGCTTTGGAGATGACAAGGACTTGTATTTTAAGAAAATACTATCTATCAATTATGTCTCAAAAAAAAGTTCCAAGAATGAGAGTTTTGAAACCAGCTTTTTCTCAAACGCTTGCTTCTTAAATGCCATTTTTTGGCATGTGATTATTGTAGTGCTACATTACAAGAAAAAAATGTTAGGAATTGCTCTAGTGAGCCCTGCAGAGTTTGTAATCATGTACACCCAAAAAATTTCACAGTAACACTGTATAGACACAATAAGAGCAGGGCATACACCTATGTAATTTTTAAGGCATACATACATCTATATATAAATATTGGTAAACATCTGCTAGAAACAAAAGTAAGTTCATAATTTTTCAATTCAATAAGAATAACATTCAAATTAATTCCTTAATTATGATGTTGCCAGAGTTCCAACATAATAATCATAGCGGTTGAGAATCTTTAAGTATACATTGCAGGGAAGAAGCCTACTAAACCAACCATGTTGCTTCCATGAAAACCAAAGGCACTTAACCCTTGTTCAGAAGCGACTCCTCCGATCACCAATGGAAATCATCAACGCCACGACGGCAAACACCAAAAAAGTTCAGTAGATAGGGATTCCCCCGGCTGCAAATTCAACTTCCTGCAAGAAGCAACACCGCAAGTTCCATATCAAAGTTGTCACATTAAACCATTCAACAAACTAAGCCCCAGAATTATCTTATAAATTAGCACTTCTGTTTGGTCTATTAGGCAAGGAGAATTAAAAAGACAAGTAACTTAGCAGACTAATCATGTAAAAAAAAACACAGGGATATGCCACAAATCAGGAAATATACCAGCTCATACAGATCAGGAACTTAAAGTTATCTTTCTAGTACATAAACCCGTATCTATGTTTATATTACTGTCCAAAACAATACCAACCTTGAATGCAAACAGGTATGACAGAAACAGTTATGAACAAAACATAGTAGTAACACTAACTTCCACTGAACACCAACTAGTCCCTAAAGCTAAAAATTAGCCGGATAGGATCATGAGAGCCCTTGCTCAAGCTAGTTAAATGCTCCACCATTAGACATTTTGCAATTAACCTTTATCTTGCCGATGCAACATCTATATAGTGTTTCATTTTGGGGAATACAACATGATGTGTCAAGCAGGCATGACAATCAAATAAAGTTTTGTGCATATTGGGCAAAAATATGTGGAAGCTGTGCTTGATCATCTAGCATACATTCACACATTTAGAAAGGAACTGGGTGGCTTCTTATTTAAGGAATCCATATTTAGAAAGTGAAATATCATAGTGGTAGTACGGAATCTTGTTCTAGTTAGGCAAATTGTAAAGTGTAAACATATTTGTCAGGTGCCTGTAAATCCCTAATGGTGGGCTAACGTCTTGAATGAAGGTGTGGCCATCTAACATACATTTCAACCATGTGGAAAGGAACAAGATTGCTTCTTTACAAAGATAAAATCAAATTTAGAAACAGAATTGCAAATTGCTGGATAATTTGGACTCTTATTCTTGGTGGGCTAAATTGTAAAGCCTAATGTTTGTCATATACTTGCAAATCTCAAATAGTACGGTAATTCGAGGGGTTATTTACACACTAAACCAAAGCATAAGGGGCACTAGGAAACTGCAGCAAGGTGGACAAATCTTCACCTCAACAATGGGATAAGATGAGCAATCATATTGAGAGCACACTCTTAAAATATCGATGACCTAACAAACATGCAGGTTCATATTGCATCTTAATTCCAAAAGGAATAAAGTTCCCACATGGAATTTTCAAATTTGGCAATAGATAGCATAAGGAGAAAACCAAAAGGTATAGAGCTATAGAAGCAGTCAAAAACAATTCCAGCAGTGAGATGCTATGCATCCTTCCATCAGTTTAAAGTGAAAAAAAAGTCACAAATGGCATAAATACACAATAGATAAGCAAGGCCATAAACAATATCAGTCATGTGAAACTCATAACAAAGAACTTTAATCTGAGATCATGATTAACAGGCCACCAAATGCAAAATGATGAATTAATTATTGATAGATTCACATAAGTGATATATTTCATAATTCATCCATATAAGTAAATTCTTTAATACTTTCAGGAAGTGCCATGAAGGTGCATATCAGTTAGATGATTCAATTAAAAAATGAGAATATAATCAAATGTTAGAATTGTACTATGTTTCCATCATACAAATACAAGAATAGAGGAATACCTGTGCAGGAGCTAGGGATGAAACCCAATCTGATGCATGCGTTGGAAGAAGTCCTAAAGTATTCAGCTGTTGTGAAAAAAATAATAATAATAAAATGAGAGAGAGAGAGAGATTGAGAGAGAAAGAGAGAGAGAGAGATTATTAGGATGATTTAAGAATAAGTTACTTGCATATAAAAAACCCTGACTGACTTCTTAATTACCTAGAAACTTCAAATTTTAAAGTAACCCATATACCAATCTAAAACCAACAATCTTGCATGAGTTACCCTGCTGGGGTACATGTGCAAAGTAATTCCATTATTAATATTGACATATATATACCACTGCAAGAGTTTCTCCGTAAAAATCTTTTATAGAGATAAACAATACACTAAAAAGTTTGCACAGCAATATATGCATTTATGAAGTCTTGTAGAGGCATAAATACTAGAAAAATAAAGATTTAACCTCCAAACAAGATTCTCAGTAAAGTTAACAGGGAGTTTGCACCAAAAGACTAAAGAATTAATAAAAGGACATATTACCTTCCACACACCCAATGCTAATCCAGCCAGGTTAAGAGCGATGAAGAGCAACTTAGGCGCAAGAGTATCCACTCTCGGATCCTTGTAGGGTTCAAACACTACCAAAACATGTGGAAATAAACATTAAACTGATAAAAAGCATAAAACAAAGGCACTTAAAATAGCATCTCCAGAAGAGTGATACAAATCAAAGAAACCAATTCAAACCAGAAAAAGATAAAAAGAAAAAAAAATGGTACGAGTGGATTCTGCATGTAAGGATAAAAGTACTTCATTGCAAAGCTTGATCAATGAACACAATTAAATACTATGCTTACTATCTATTGGCTTCTTGAGTAGTAGTGTAGTGCCAATGTATCTGAAACACCTCATACAAATAAATTGAAGCTGTAGTTGGTTGGGATGTTAAACTTCAAGCTTAAATTTAGTTGAAGGTGGACTAAAAAGCAGAACTGTACATATAGCAGACATATTTTGAAGAAACAGCTATTTTCTTAGCAAGTTTGGCATTCCAAATAGTTCTAAATTGGTCCTTCAACATTAACGTAGTGTTTGTTTCAAGGGATTTGGAGTTACATGACATGTAACTCCAAATCCCTTACCTTTTTAAAATCCGGTGTTTGTTTTGATGTATTTCATTTTTCATGTGCTTTTGAAATCCCATCATTGAGGGATTTTGGTTTACGGTCAAAATGACCGTAAAACCAAATCCCGGGAGTTCAAAACCAGTATATATGCATATGTATATATACATATATATATACAGAAATCTATACGTACACATATACATATACACATACATATATATATACAGAAATCTATACGTACACATATACATATACACATACATATACATACATATACACATATACATATACACATACACATATACATATACACATATACATATATACACAAACATATACATATATACACATATATGTACATAAATCTATACATATATACACATATATGTATGCACATACATATATTTATATATACATACATGTATGTATATACATTCCCTAGATATACCTATATATAGTATGTTTACATATATAAATACACATATATATGTATATATATAAATATATATGTATACATACACAAATATATACATATACATATATATATATATATGTATATATGCATATCATGCTAGACATATCCATACACTTATACTTACATGTTTTCCAATTCCAGTTCTAAATCCTTCCAAACAAAACATAAAAATCTTATATGTCAGATATTCGGATTACATCCAACCAAACACAAGATTTTGACTCGCTTTGTATTTTGAAAAGCTAAGTATTTTCGCATTCAGTATGCTCAAATCCACTGCATTTAGAATTACATCCAACCAAACGCTACCTAAGTGTATGTTTGGATGGGGGGAATGGTTCCCCCAAGAGGGTCACCATTACTTTACACATTCCCATGCCTTTGTTTGGGAAGTTTTTGAGAGGTCACCATTACCCGCGAGGGGTCACCATTAACCCCACAAGATAATCAAGTATTCTCCCAATATGGGGAATGGTTCATTCTCCCATGAAATTACTATTTTTGCTCTTGACAAACAACAAAAAGACACATTATAAAAGTTAAATAATTATTTGAAATAAATATCATATCTAATTAAACATTAAATAATAATAAAATAAATATTTATGTTTTAATTATTTTATAATTAATAAATATTTACATATATATCATTTCAAATTTAATTAAAATATATAAGGTACGGAATGAAATTAATATTTATTTAAAATTAATTTCCAGTTAAACATCAATTAATAATAATAAAATAAATATTTATGTATTAATTATTATATACATAATAGTTATTTAAAATAAATTTCATTTGAAATTCATTAATAAATTTTAATTACAGAATTAAATGAATACTTATTTAAAATTAATTTTGGATTAAACATTAATTACTAATAATAAGATAAATATTTATGTTATACTTATTTATAAATAATAATTATTAGAAATAACTATAATTTCTTTATATTAGGGGTAAAAAATGTAATTTTATCACAACTCCACTTTTTACTTTTCTCATTCCCAATGAATTACCCCTCCAACCAAACACTTTTTTCATTACCCTCCCCTATCCATTCCTTTCCCCCCTCTATCGTTACTTCATTCCATCTCATTCCATTACCCCCTCCAAACACACACGTAATGGACAAGAATCTATATGGTTATTTATTGGCACAAGAATAGCAAAGGTGTAGGCCAATGCCAAAGTCAGAATATTGATGGCCTAGACTCTTAGGCCACACTTGTTAAATAGCAGTGGAAGTTGAATAAATTCAGTTCTAAAAATACACCAGGAATTCTTCTTGCTATTCACCTACATAAGTGGTTTCTTTGAGTGCAACATAGAAATTTGATGCGCCCCAATGACTAGTTCTGATTGTTAATTGGAGTAGCTAGACAAGTTTTTAAGTTGCTTTGGCAGGAATTGACCAGGATAACTAACGCTGAAACTATATACATTCCATTAAAGCACGGATAAGTGCGTGTATCCTTTCATTCACATTTTTCTCTCTGCCCAACCATGGCTTGCTTGTTAACTAAGTATAAGTTTACTAATGCTCATTCCCTATGGAACTAAGTATGATCTTTTATGAACAAAGACCAGCTTAAGGCATTGAAAAAATAAGTAAACACCAAAAGCATTTGTTTTGCAGCCAGACATTCGACCATCTAGTGTCAACACAAAATAGTAAGTTACATATGCTTCCTGCATGATCAAAGGCAAACTGAAGACATGATTTCAACAGCATACCTTTTCCAACACTTTGAAGCGCACTTATTGGCTGCCAAAGAGCAGAAAATGTGATACCAATGCTAAACAAATGAACTGTACTCCCAGCCATCCACATCATGAAGCCCATCATCATCAAATTCTTGAATGGAGATTGGGCCACTTCCCAAGCTTTCTAATCATTAAAAAGGAAAGGAAAATCTTAGATAACAAGAAGATCACATAATTTCAAAAATTACAATGATGTGACACTGAAAGAATTTAAGCATAAAAGAATCCATTAACATGGTAAACAACAAAAGCATTACAATACATTTATAATACATTCATAAAGAAGTAACAGGTGGTCAGACCATTCTTCATTATTCTTCCTACCCCCAAAGCATCTTCCTTCAACAATATCAATTATTCTACTATCTTCCACATCATTGCTGAAAGTTGAAGGCTATAATATTTTTATATCCATTCCTTTTATACCCAAAGCCTCTAGGCCTATACATGTAGATCATGTCTACCCTAAAAGTGAAAGAAAATCTGCCCACAAAAAAGTATTTATCAAAGTTGATGAATGAGAAGAATCCATCAATTTAATCACAGCAACACTTTAAAACCAGAGGAACATATTTTTAAAAATCTATTGGCCCACACTTTACACAAGTAAAATCCTTGAAATTATCGAATGAAAGTTTGAAACACAATAACGATCAGGCTCAAAAATCTTGTGCACTACCAAAAGCCCAAAAATTACCCAAAAAATACTAAAAAGGGGCATCTTTTAAATCCCCTGGCAGCATAGTTACCCAAAAACAAAACTAAAAAAACTGCATCTTTTAAATCCCCTAAAGGCAGCATATGAACTTCATAAGAAAACAAAAACTCTAAACTCATCCAAAACACGACAAATCAAAAATAGAAAGGCCCACACTTCACGCAAGTAAGATCCTTAATTTTATTGGATGGCAATTGAAGCACAATAAAGTTCAAGCTCAAAGATCCCCAAACCCTCCAATCATCCTTTTTTTTTCTGCAGAACAATAACCAAATATCTCTATGTAACACTCTTATTCACCAAATAACCCAAATCAAAGTTCAAGTGAGCATAGAAGCAGAAAATTTGCCAATCAAACCAACTTAATAGAAGATAAATCAACAAAAACTATGTGCAAACCCTAATCAATCAAATATCATCACAACCACAAACCCTAAATACCTGTGATTTCCAATTTGCCTCGGCTTCCTTCTTTTGCCGGCTCTGATTCGCATCCTCCTAAAAAACCAAGATAACCACAGATCTAAACCTTCAAAACCAAACAGACCTAAATCCAAATCAAAATATCAAAACATGAGATCGAAGCACTAACCAGGTCAAGAGAGGATCGAGCAGCAAAGCCGAGGGGGTCGGGGACGTCAGTAGCCGCAGTGCCTTCGGTGAATTCTACCGCCCATCGCCGCGCTAAAGCCTTCCCCTTCTCCATCGCCGGCCGTCTCGTTTCGAAAGGAAAAACGACGGTTTTAATAGCTAAACAAAGAAAGAGACTAGTGTTCAGGTTTTTAAAGTGTTTTTTTTTTTTTTTAATAGTGCAATTTAATTAAAATTAACATTTTTTTAAATTATTTATCATAATAATGTTTTCCCTTTGTTTAACCTAAATTATTTTATTGTATTGTTTGATATATAATCACCACACCGGACACATATAAAACCCTAAGCTTCTTTCGAAATCTGGTTTAGGTCTTTCTTTTTTTTTCTAAAAAATATTTTATTTTTTTATTTTATTTTTTGAAAACTTTTTATTTTTAAAAAAATATTATTATTATTCTTTTGAAAATAGTAAACAATATTTGATTTTTTTTTTTAAAATCCATTTGAATTTACATTTGTTTCAAACTTTTTATTTTTTAAAAAAATTAACATACTCACCTATCTATATTAATATCTATATATGAATGTAGAAATGTCTCATGCCACATGTCAAGCTCCAAAAATCAAATAATGTTATAGGAATAATTCTTTCAATAGTCTTTTTTTCAAATATGCCATTCAAGTTCATATATATTAAACTGTAATATTTTAGTCCCACTATGGATTAAATAGAGTCATGTTAGTCCCTATCAGGTTTAAGGTTTAGAAAGACTAACATTGCTCAATTTATGACTAAAAGGTTAAAATTTTAACTATAGGACCCAAAGAACACATTTAAAAAAGTAAAAGGATTATTCAAAGAATTAAACCAATATTATAACAATATTAAAATATTTATAATTATCTTCAATTTTATACCAAAACTTCAAAAGTAAATTATAATTTTAAAAATATTTATAATTAAAAAAATATTGATAATCTTAAAAATTGGTGAAACTTTGATATAAAAATAATGTTGAAATATAAACTTCAATTAATTGTAGATTATTAGAGGGCTGTATTACAACAACATGAAAATATTTGTTATTTGGTTTTAAATTAATTACAAATTATTAGAGAAATTGTCTTGCTAAATATTAAGATAATTGCAATAGTCCTAAATTAATTATGATTTATTATATTGTTTTTTTACTAATTTACAAAGAATATTTTTTATCACTCTAATTCTATTTGACTACAAACGAATTAAAAAATAGTTCATAACAATGTGAGAATCTATAAAATCAAGTGTGTTGTTTTTAAAAGTTTGAGTAACAATATGTTTAATTTAGTTTCAAACATTATTATCAAAACTATCATAATTATGTGAAGTGTGAATATTATTTTTAACATATGTTTATCTCTCACGTGCATAGCTCGGCATAACACTAGTTTCATTAATAATAAAAGTTATCATAGAGTTAGTGAATTCTCTACATTTTACTCTTATTTTAACTAATTTAATATATATATATATATACATATATACATATATATAATTTATATTTCGTATCTTGCTGAATCAACATAATACATTTTCCATGGATCTTATCTAAATCATTAAAAAAAAGTAAGGAATTGACCATGTTTATAGTTAACTGGAGTTCACTTATCGCATGTCAGTTTTGAATTAATATTGGTATTTTCAATAAAAGCTGAATTACACCCTCCAACTAGTCTTTATTTAACTTAATTTAACTCCAATTTCATCCCACAAATATAAAGCATAAAAAAAAAATATCTAACTACTCCTCAGATGTTGATTGCAAGTTATGATTAATGGGGATATTGATGGACAAACAACCACATGCACACTTGGTAATGAAATTTAGAAGGACTAAGGAACTTTGCACTACATATTAAAATAATATAAACAAAAAAAAAACAAAATTACATTTTTTTTCTTTTTGAAATAATGTATTAAACAAAAAAAAAATTATTAGGTATACTTGTACCACAAACATGATTTGAAATCAGACCCAACAATGGTCCAACAACAATTATATATATATATATATATAGCAGTTAATACATCTTCAAGATAGTTAATTATCTTATAAAAATATCATTAAATCAAAAAGGAATATGTATACATATAGAGAGAGAAAGAGAGTTTAAGATGCTGATAACCACTAGATGATATAATAGTAAGTCATCTGAATGGTGAGTGAGTGGTGTAGGGTCGAATCTCCCATGTGATAGTATTATAGAGTATTGTACTGTAGAAAGAGATATATTTTTCATTTTTTTAAGATTGCAAGACAGGAGGAATTTATCATTGTATAATATTGATCCTAATATATCATTTCAACCTCATATGGCCACAGTAATTTTATACTAATCACCTCCTTAGGTCACTAATCTCAAAGCAATGTGGAGAGGGAGTGATCTATTTCATTGGCTACTAATCTCCTCCATTAAGCAGTAACCACAGATTAATTAAAAATAAAGAAAAAGAAAGAGAGTTTGAGAAGAGAAGGGAACAGAGTGAGGTTAAAAAGGTTTAAAACCACTAATCTCCTCATTGGCCACAAATCCTAAAGTAATTGGTTATATAGAAAGTGCGTGAGAGTGAGAGAGAGACCCAAAAGCAAGTGAATTTCTACGTTAGAGATAGAGAAAATTAGGGATTGAGATTGTGAAAGTTTTGAACTTTTTATGGAGAGATCTCGTTTGGTGTGTTTTTGGCTCACTGATGGTGTTGGGCGGGAATATGGTTTGCTTTGTATATATTAAATTAGAAAGTCTCATGCCATTTGTCAAGCTCTCTTTTTTCAAAATTATATAATATTATAACGATATTAAAATATTTATATTTATCTTTAATTTTGTACCAAAAAATAAATTATAATTTTAAAAATATTTATAATTTTAAAAAGTATTGATAATTTCGATGAAATTTTGATATAAAAATATATTTAAAATTAATATAAACTTAATTGTAGATTATTAGAGGAGTTGTATTGCAACAACATGAAAATATTTGTAATTTAGTTCTAAATTAATTACAAGTTATTAGACGGATTTCTTTTCTAAATTAATTATATTTATTGGAAAAAGTAAATTATAAATAATATGTAACATAAATTCATATTTTATATATCGGTGTTTTTAAAAGTTTGAATAACAATATACTTAATTAAATTTTAAACATAATTATCAAAATTATGACAATTATGTCAGGTGCGAATATTATTTTTAACATATGTTTATCTCTCTCGTGCATAGCTCGGGCATAACATTGGTTAATTTCTCACTATAATGATCCACACTTATTTTGGTAAACCAAATAAATAGTCATTTAAATCATTACTATTTTGGTCACCCAACTACAAAAAATTCTATTTTTGTACTTTAACTTTTGATTTTTCTTCCAATCGGATCACCAACGCTGACCGCGTTCATGGGCGGAACTAGGGGCCCATACATGGGTGTCCCCTATACAATATAAAAATTATATAATAGCTTCATAAATTAACAAAAATTATTACCAACACCCCATTTTACAAAACCCCTCATATAACATAAAAATTATAAACATCTTTATTATCTCCAATAACAATTTTAAAAATAAGAAAAACAATTCAAAAAAGGATAAGCTAATTTATTTATAATAAAACTCTAAAATATAATGAATAAATAATTTAAAATAAAACAAGTATTGCTATCTAGATGCCAATTAGTTTTTTTAACAAATTAGTATAAATAATCTAAAAATATTATAATTTTATAAAAACATATTTATAAAATTTTATTATTTAATCTCTTAACATCTAATAAATTGGTTGTATAGTAACAAAAAATATTATAAAAATTATTATTCCACAACCTGATTTTCTATAAATTAGTGTATATATTGTTTTAAAAAATATATTTTTAGGAAAATATTTATCAAAATATATTATTTTGTCTCCATTTTTTACTTGTACTTAAAAATAAAATTCATTTTCCTCTAAAAATTTTTTTTGGCCCCCTCTAAATCCGCCCCCGCCCATAAATATATAAATACATAATTAAAATATTAATAATTATAATTCATACGGAAAGTGACATACTCTTCATTTATTTTTTTTAAAATTCTACTCCACAATATTTAAAACAAATTACATCAAAATAATAAATTATTATATTAAATGAAATTAATGTTAAGTGATAATAATAAATAATATGGCTGGCAAAACATTAATCTTTATTTGTTTTTATTTTTAAATTTTATATTTGGATATATTTTTTATTGAAATGATTATTAATTTTTTAGGATATTAATATAAAAATATAATAAATAAAAATTAAATTTTTTAAAAAAATGTAATTGTTCTCCCAAAAATCTTTAAGGAATTCATTGTAGGTTACGTCGATTGGTGAATTTTTTCCGTTGCTCAATCTCTTTTGAATTTATGTTTATCATTTTTTTCTTGTTTCACATCTAATTTAATTTGTTTTTTTTTCTTTTGTGTGATTATTTATTGCGTAAAAATATTTAATATTTGTTGAATAATGGTTGGATGTTTGTTAGATATTTGTTAAATATTTGTTTGATTATGTGTTATGGAAAATGTTGTGAAAAACGGCTAGATATTTTTTGTAATTAATTATTATGAAAATTTTGATTATTGATTAGATTATTTGTTAAGTAATTGTTTCATTTAATAATTGAATTAAATTGTGAATTTGTGTTGAGGTGTTTTTTAATTGTATTAAGTGTTACTTTACATAGTGTTTGGATTCAAAAGTCGAAGGAAAGTAAGGAGAGGGAAAGTGAGGGAAATGAAAGGACGGGTTCAACTCTCGTTTGGATAGACAAATTTTATGGAGGGAAAGTAAGGAGAGTTCTCTGATAAACTTTGTTTGGTTACCGAAAGGAAAGGAAAGAAAAGAAAATGGTATATAATAATATGATTTACCAATTATACCCTTATTATTAAATAAAAATTGCTTATTTCTATTTAAACACATGCATTATAAATAACTCAAATAAATTCACACTCTAAGTAGATTTTTTTAATAAATATTAAATTATTATAATTATCATTATTATTTTGATTTTTATTTTTATACTCTAATTTTGCCTTTTCTCAAATACAACCATTTATTTTTCCTTTGGAAATATATTATACATTATTGTCTTGTATAGGACAAAAAAATGTTGCTATTTACATTATCACAATAGATTGATGCTTGATTAGGTCTACTAAAATATAAAATAATTAAAATAACTAAAATAAAATAAGTATTATTAAAAATTAAACAAAAAAATTTAGAGAAAAATAACTTGTTCCTTTATGAAATATACTAGAAACGAAAATCCTAAAAACTAATTTTTCAAATTAGAAAAAATATTACTACGATGTTGATGAATATGTTTGATGTTTAATAGCCAGAAGGACAGAGCACCAACTTTTCCACTAGCTCCTTCCTTTTCTCCCACCGACATCTAAGCATTGCCTGCACTTTCTCAGGACGTTCAATGAAATAAAGGTAAATAGTAGTTATTAAATTTGAATCTATTCCTACGTCCTCCAAAAGCTTCCAAATGTCACCTTTTGAAATTGGATCAAATTGAGTATTGACTTTTTCATAAATGGCATTTCCAGCAATTAATGCATTTGCAACCATTTCAAATCCCTCTTTAATGAATTCTCTATCTTTGTCATCTAATTTTGCTTTCTTTGGTTTTTTTAGTTGTCAAATTGTTCGGAACTTCAAAAGCAACTCTAGATCAATTTTCAGGGGATTTTGAAAGATCAATAAAGTGACCTCCTATAGTGTCATAATTCTCTAATAATATCTCATTCTGGGAGACTAAATGATCAATTTCTTCAATATTCTCTCTTAAATCATCTTTATTTATTTCAAAAGATTGTTGTTTCCGTTTCATTTATGAAGCAGGCTCACTCTGATCTCCATTGGCTCGATCATTGCCATACAGAATCACCAATTTATCATAATTAGGAATGAATTTAGTCCACCACTTTTTAGCTTGAGGATATTTTTGAAAATTGGTGAGCATTATATCATGTGAATATAATGATTAAAATGTATAATAGAAAATATATGAAATTAAAATAATATCATATGTAAAAAAATTTTACCTCAATCAATCATTCCCATACTTCAGGCTCAGTACCCCATAATTTAGAAACTGGATCCCAAGAAAATCCACTCATCCCATTATTCTTGAACAAGTCATAACACTTTGAGAAATTTTGTTTTATTTTCTTCCGATGATTTTTTACTTTATCCCTATCAACAGGTTTCCCAAATGTTGCTTGTAGCTCAGTAACTATATTATCATAGGCATGTGTAGTAAAAGTGGAACCAACTCTATTCCCCATATTATGTTGATGCAAAAATGCATCAACAAGAGCATCATCCATTGCTAGTGTCTATGTCAAAATATCATCATTACTTGTCCCTTGGTCATTTTTCTTCCTCACCATTCTACACATTGTCAACACACACACACACACACACACACACACACATAAAAGGTTACTACACAGAATTAACAAGTTAGTCTTAATTTTTTTTTTAAAAAAAATAAAACTTATTCTATACACATCATCACAAGTACCTATTATTATAATAAATTAATAACTCAGCATTGTAAAGAAAAAGTACATGAAGATAAAAATATATATATATATAAATAATTATAAAATTTTAAGAAAACAAATAACTACTAATGGTCACTTTCTATAATCTATCCACATTGCATTAGCTATTGAATCTCTTATTTGTTCTCCTTCAGCAGTTTCTTCATTCTCATTTCTTGGAGCATGATATTCTTGTTCAATAAATTCAGCTGCTAGTTCTTTATCAACCTCGATTATAAGATCATCATCAGGGTCTGCAGTTAATAAGTAATTATGCAGAATACAACATGCTAAAATTATTTCGTTTTGTGTTTGCACTCCGTATGTTGGTATATTTGCACTCGCGATTATAGGAAATCTTTTTTTTAAAACACCAAATGCTCTTTCAATTGCATTATGTAGAGATAAATATCTATGGTTGAATAACTCTCGAGCATTTTGTGGCTGATTATTTGTGAATTCTTTTAAATGATAGCGGACACCTCTATAAAGCGCAATTAATCCGCTTCTCAACATAATTCCAGCATCAACAAGATAATATTTACCTATTCAAAGTTTAAAAGTTAGTATTGTAGTGGTTTTGTAAGTAATTAAATCAAATATAACATATATATAGCTACCAAACTACTGTTTGGAATTATAAGCCTATCTTCATTTGATAATGCATCTTTCACTATTCTTGATTCAGATGCAGTGCCTTCCCATCCCATTAACACGTACGTAAATTTCAAATCAAATAAACATGCTACCAATACATTTTGTGTTGGGTAATCTTTTTTACCACGATATTTTGGAGCCTCTAGATTTGACACTTTAACTCGAATGTGCATTCCATCTATAGCTCCAACAAAATCTTAACAATCATTATATGCATCAAAATTTATTAATATAAAAATAACCTTATAAATTAATTAAAATGAGTAAAGTTTTTTCACCTTAAAGTATGGGTAGAATCTACTATTCCCAAGTATCTCAATAGGAATACTTAAGCCATTTGGTTGTTTGAGGAATTTTTCTTTTAACTTTATTATAGCCTTTAAAACACGATGTAAATGACGACTAGTTGTTTCTCCTGAACTCCTAAACCAAAATTGAACTTATCTATTTTTTGTATGATGAGGCAATACATAAAGACTTTTAGCCACTTGTTCTTCAATTGAAACTTGTCTTGTTGGTTGTAGGCCACCATGTCTTTCTAACATAGCACATAAATCTAGAAAAGCTTTAGGTCCCATCCTTATTATATTCCGACTCCTTTCACAACCAAAAATTTGGCTCATTAAATCATCTCTAACTCTGTCTCTTTCTGAACTCATACTATGATCAATAGCTTCTCGTTGTTGTTTTTTCGCACATACCAATAAATAACTAAGCAAACAACATATACAACTGCTCTTCGACGTGTTTCTTGCCACAAATACTCCAATGTTACCTTATTGCTTTGCCTATCCATGAATGCTAAATAATTTACAAAATAATTAAAATATTCTTCTTGATGGTTCCGGTGGGGGTGTGATGTGCTAAAGTCACTCAAAAACTCACTCAAGGTTTGAACACTCACACACAATCAAACAAGAGAAATGAGATAAGTAAATTGGTAACCCAGTTCGGTACAACCTTGCCTACATCTGGGGGACCAGGCCCGGAGAAATAATCCACTAAAAGAGGTATAAGAACAAGGAGTACAACACTCTCTCACTCTCTTTACACAAAGAATATCCTCTCTAGATTACCCGATGGCCACTCACTCAACTCTCACTGAAGAGTCTCTCACCGGTTAGCTCATCCTAAATCTTTAAACAAGATCTCTTATCTAAACGCACTGACGTCTAATAAAGTTACCTCTTTTAGAATTCTCCACCGCTTCCTAACTTGGACATCTTCCAAAGTTAGATGTTGCAACACCCAGTTGCAACATGGCCCACCTTACTGAACATGACTGAGTTCTAGCCAGATGCACCCGAATCTGTGACCTTCAACCTCCCGGTTTCTTCAGTCCGCCTCATAGCAGTTGACTCGACCCGAGCTCTTCATGCTTGCAGCTGCTTCCTTCCTCTAGTCACTTCAGAAGGTCTTCCTCTCCCGAGGGACGTACCCACTAAGGCACACGCGACCATCTCACCAAAGATAGCCACCGAAGATCTCCCGATCTTCTTTCCAAACTTGGCCCAAGTTTGGTCTTCCCAAATGATCTTCGTTTGACTCAAGAAATATTGTTACTAAACTTGATCTCATCTTCATCCAAGTTTGGCCCAAGTTTGATCTTCCCAAATGATATTCTTGTTAGGATACTCTTCTCCCTTTTTTAAAATAGATCTTTCTAAAAAGGAGCTCTATCAAAGATATGATTTATCATCCCGGATCTTACCAAGGATAGATAAACATACTTTAAATAAAACTTGCCTTTTTTAAAGAGATCCTTTAGTCTTGATGCACTTTCCAAAAATAGTGATTGTATTGAGAGGAATGTCTACTAAACACAATCTTCATCCTTGATCTTCTTCACATGTCATGACATCATCATTTTGCCACATCATCATCCTAGTCTTTACTTTCTTTGGTGAGTCATCATAGCCACGTCACCTTCCTCTTGCCATGTCATTACTCGACTTGTCATATGATGCCAATCCATGTCATTAGACTTAACACTTCTCTTTATATAATAAGAAATAATTTATAATAGTTATATTTGTGGCATAATAGGAAAGGTTTTTTCCTATAGATGGAAAGATACATCTTGAAGAATAACTTTCTAGGAAATAACCTATATTTTAAACCAATTAATTATTGTTTTTTAAAAATAATCTATAAACGAAATTCTTGCAAATAATTTATTCTAATCACTACAAGTTACCAAATTATAATAAAATACAATTGCATTAATAGACTGATCACATAATTTATAAAAGAAAATAAATTAGTCTGAGATTTGAAGCACAAATGAACTATTGTCTATCATATAAATATATAATATTGCATTAAAGAAGACAAAAACAAAGTTGAAGATAAAAGTGAGACCAAAATATATATTTCCCAAACATTAATTTTTTAAAATACAAACAAATTATTAGTCATCAGAATCTATAGTTGAAAGAACAATCTATCTTTTGAATAGCACGCTATCCTATGTAGCACCACACATGAACAATTAGGCATGCGGATGCAAAGTAGCTTCTAACTATTCTTAGAATAGTTCCCCTCTCAATTATGCAACACCAAATTACTTAATTAGGATTTAAAGACCAATTCCTCCTACAATTCTATATAGATCATCACAAAATCACTTTACCATATTGTTAATAAACCTATTTTAATATTTTAATTCATAGCATAATAATCATGTTGAATTAGATAATTATTAGTTTTTTTCCTCACTCAAAGAAAATTTTAATTTTATTTGTACTTCGAATAAAATTTGGATAGCAATCGGATTATATTAAGAATAGAATTCTATTAAGATAAATTATTCTAAGGATGAATTGAGAAATAAAAAACACAATATAAACAAACAGATAAAAAAATAAGTAAACAAAAAAGAAATACATAAAAACAAAGATTTGTGATGCGTGTCATGTGAATACTTGATTAAAATAAAATTAGATTAAAAAAAGTGAAAGAATGTAATTAATTTAAAAAATTAAGGGTAATAAGGTCTTTTAAAAAAAAAATTAAAATCTTTACGAGGTTCTCCCTCCCCCAACACCCCAAATCGGGGGACTAGGAAAGGGGGGTTTTGGAGGGTTTTAAAAGGTCAGAGTTAACCATTCATTTTCCTTCGTTAAATTAAAAATATCAATCCAAACGAGAGAAGGGCCGACTCTGACTCTCCAAAACCCTCGCTTTACTTTACTTTCCCTCGACGGCTCTCAATCTAAACATAGCATAGTATTAATTGTTAGTTTCACTAATTGATAATTGTATAGATATGATAGGTTTTGTACACCTAATAAGCCAAAATTTTTAAATGGATGTACATTGTATATTTTTGAAACATCGATTATTATAATCTCAAGTTTGAATTAATAAATTTTATGTAATATTTATAATTTATTTTTAAAATTTGAATTCTACACGCCCAAAATTTTGTTTATAGTTTCGCCGTTGACGGTGTTAATGGCGTATTGATGTGGCATAAAAGTAGTAAGCATAGAAGCTTTTAGGGTCATTCTTTCACCTCATTCTATGAATTTGAGGGAGTTCATGAAACTCTATTGTTTTTTAGGGTTTAGATTATATCTTGTATGACATTCTCATCCATATAAGGCTAGCATCTTTATGGTGTTGGATTTGATGGAACTTGGTTATAAAATATTATTCACGATTTCTTTTATATTGATCTAATTCATTTCGGCATTGAGATTCAATTGTGGCAATACTTGATCTGCAAATTTAGTTAGAGAGAGCCCAAATTTATAAGCATAGGTTAGTCAGTGAGAGTCCAAGCCTATGACTGATTATATGCTTAGTTAGCTAGAGCCAGAGTGTGTGAATGATCTCTTGTAATTGAAAGAGTTTAAAATCATCTCTCATGGTTAGGATGATAAGAACTCTCCGAACTAGAGTGATCTAGTAATGTGGTTCATGAGATTGAAATGCATTCAAGGGGAGAATATGCGAATACTTGCTCCACCTTGTCTAGGGGTTGGTCACTTAGAAATAAGAGATAGTCTATGAGAGGAATCTCCATGACCCAATGTTCATAATGAATTAGGTCAAAATCCATAAATAGAAGTCATCATCTAGAACAAGCAAGGGAAATCTCATAGGAGCACCATTCTCATTATCTTAATTTCTACAAGATTACATTTAAGTTTCTTGGAAGCAAAATCTTGATTTTAGTTAGTTTTCTTGTTAAACACTTAAACAACACTTTGACCAGCTAGATAATTGGAGGTGAGCTAATATTAGTATTCAATTCCCTCATGGGATTGACCGTTACATATTTGCACATTTTTGCTACTTGATATGGGAGGTGAACTTGTGTCCCATTAGGCATGCTTGCAATTCATTAACGATTTGAAAATCTTGATCTCAAAATCAAGTGTTTGTTGGATGTATTTGAGGGTTACCATACTTTATCCCCTTCTCTTTCAATTTTTTTAATTATTCATATTATATCTATCCGAGTTTAATTACTATCATAAATAGTTTAAATATTATTTTAAAATTTAAATTGTTCTTTTATTAGTTAATATTTAATTATTATTCCAATATAACTCAAATTATTATTATTATTATGTCAATGACTATTAAAATTATAATAACTAATATTTTTAATTATTTTTTTTGCAATATATCATGGTGTCAAATGGGCCTTGCTAGAGTGCCACGGGAGTGGTCTGGGGCAATATGACCCTCTTGCTAACAGTGCAAAACCAAAACAACTAACCAACATTTGATCTGGTCCTTGCATGAGGCATGGCACAAGCCCGGTCGGGCTTGTGCTACATAGGACTAGCCCGTATAATTTTATTTTTACTTAAAATTCATAGATGCAAAAAAAAATCCCCTAATAATAATAATAATAATAATAATAATAATAATAATAATTCTCATTTCAAAATTTTAGATATACATGAACCAGAGCTATTTTTACATGATTTATTAAAATATCTAATAAAATTATTTTAAACCATATTTATTTTCCATCTTCTATTTTCTATTTTCACTTATATAAAGATACAATTTCAATTTTAATATATATAGGTGAACCGTAATATAGAGATGTTCACAAATTACAAAAAATTAGAGAGAGAAATTTAGAGAGAGATAGACACATAATACTGTGGAGAAAGAAAGCAACGGTATCAAGTACATTGACCAAAACCATGTATGGGGTGGACACTAGTATTGTTCTGATCAGTGATTCAATGATCCACATTCTCACACATTTGTTACAGTGCATCACACCTTTTTTACTATTTATAAAATCACTATTTTATTATTCACTGTTTATGGCTGGGTGAGGTGAGAAGGAGTTTGCGTTTTTATTTTTTTTTGGGTTTTTATTTTTTTTTTTGGGTGTACAAATAAACTTGAATGGCTTGAATTACACGAGTACTGTTTCAATGAATGATCCAATGGTTAATATTTTATTACATATTTATTATTGTGCATCATACTTTTTTACTATTTATAAAATCACTGTTCATTATTCACTGTTTATCACACTTTACTGTTCATAAAGTTTACTATACATGCGGCATAACAACCATTCAATTGGGAATGAATAGCGATCTATGAACTTTTGTAGATAATAAATCTATGATCGTTGCCAAATTACTGCTACCCATATGTATATATTTACAATTTTTTTTTTTGCGTGTCTTATATACAACATATTTGAAAATTTAATTTAAAACATATCCATTATTTAGTTTCATATTAATTATACAATACTAACATTTAATATTATATACATGTGACAATTCTTTCTCACATGTTTTATTCTAAAAAGTATTTAATAAAATTAGTTTTAGCTTTTAAGACATATTCTTTCAATTATATGTAAGTTATATATAATATCAAGATTATAAATTAATATAATTTCAAAATTTAAAAATTCTGTTATTAAAATACTTATATGAGAGGTCAGATCATGGAATTCAAATCCGCATGTGAAGCTAGTAGAATTTTAGCAATATATTTACCCTCATCCAACCAAAAATTATGAAGAAAAAAAATATATATTTGCCAGCCTTGATGTAAATCTATATGTGTGATTTCATACAATTCTTAGCACACATCATCTTTTTCTGGAAATAATAACCGTTTGGTTTACTAATGTAAACTAAAAATATGATTAATATTTTGGGAGGAGGAATTTGGAACTTGTGGGTTGTAGGCTCCAAAGGGGAAGGAGATGTAGAAGCACTTAATAGCTTTATTAATCACAAACAAATAAAGGAAAAATTATTTTTTAGTCTCTGAAAGTTTCTAAACTTCCCTAAAAGTTCCTCTGACATTTGAATTTGACAGATAGTCCCTTCTTTTTTATTTTGCTGACGGTTTGGTCCCTGGTTGTAACTCCGTCAGTTAACTTCATGCAATATTCCATTTTTGCCCTGCTAGTTGGAGGGAAAGCTGGCACCTGGTCTTGTCAACTTTTTGGAAAATAGTACGGTTGTCAGTTTTAACTTTACATGCTTCTTTAACCCAAGCTGCTTTCTTCTTCTTCCATCATCCTTTTTGTTGGTTTTTTTGTTTCCATCTACGCATGATAGATAAATTTGTCTCTTCCCCGTTGTTCTGGTTTTATTTTGCACTCTTGTACTTTGAATATTTCTTCACTCGGAAGACAATTCATGTGAGCTTCTCCACACTTGTTTTGGTTTTATTTTTTGTTGTCATGCAATTGTTGACCATGCTTTCTTCATGCAAGCAGCCAATAGATACCTTTTGCGCAGTTGCTAGGTATAGGGGGAGGGCCGAGTCCTCCAGTTCACAGCGTTGACTCCTTGGGAGTCAATTCTAGATGAGATATGTCAAAGATGGGAGCTTGACATTGGTACTGTGAAAGTGAAGTTTGTTACACCCGATGCAAACCGAACTATTTATCCCATTGATTCTGAAATTGACTTCAAGCGTATGTGCCAAATATATCAAATACTAAACAGCGCTGCCGTTGACCTTATTGTTGATGCAGATACAAATGCTGTAGACATGCCATTGTGTTCTTCACTCCCGTCGTAAATATCCTTTCTTTGCTTGATGTGTAGTCATTTTATTTCATTCTTCTAAATTATGTCCTCATTCATAAATAATATTTCCCGTATAGTATATAGAGTAGTCACTTATTGTATGTACTTTCTGGTTAATTTCTGGAGATATCATTTACCATTATCTATTTCAACTTATATTTGTCTGTTTCTACTTAAAAATTTCTGTTTTTGCTTAATATTAACCGATATCCCTTAAACTCTACTTAAATGGAAGAGCGCTCGTTTTAGATGCGAGAGGCACGGGGTTCAGTCCCCTTATCTCCAACCATTATTTTGATTTTTTAATTATTATTTTTAATTTTTAATTCCACAAAACCCTTCTTTTTTGTGAATATTATATATTTCCGCTTAAATTTCCCCGTTTACGCGTAATAATTTATGTTCTTGCTTAACTTTTTTTGATTTCGATTAAACTATTTTCGTCCTCCGCTTAAGAGTAAACTATTTCGCTTAAACTTATCCGATTTCACTTAAAATGGTTATATTTCGCTTAAACTTCTTTGATTTCACTTACAATTATGCGATTTCGCATAAAAATTTTTGATTTCGCTTAAACTCGTCCGATTTAACTTAAATTTATCCGATTTCGTTTAAAGTTGTTTGATTGAGCATAAAAGTGCCATGATTTCACTTAAACTT
>NC_052486.1:7145314-7185743 GCF_009730915.1 Dioscorea cayenensis subsp. rotundata
TGCATATCTTACTTTTTAAACCATGAGGAATGTTGTATGGTTGTGTGATCCTTAATTTATTTAAATTTTTATCCATGGTTTGTAAATTTTTGGGCTTCAAAATCTGGGGAAATTCTTGCCAAATTTCAGATCGTACTACGAGTAACTTTTTAATGTTGCTTATCTTGAATTTGTTTGACACTTGTAGCATCCTTGAAACCCCCGAAACACTTGCACTAGAGATTTAAGCATCATGACATTGATTGAACAAATGACTTGCATGGACTTTGTTTTTCATAGTTTTTAGAGTTTTTTTGTTTGTGCGTTCTCCCTACATATTCATTGGTGAGATGAACTATACTTTTTGACATTCTGCAGGATTATCGGGACATGAGCTTCATTCTCACCATCCCTTAAGAATTGAATTGAACCTACCCCTTGTTCATGCATGTAGTGCACAATCTTCATCAACAAAATGGGGCAGTCTCTTTACCCTTTCCTTTCATGCTTGATTTAATTATTATGAATTCTACACCATGTTTACCTGTCGATTAGTGTACATTGAGGGGCAATGTACAATTCTAGGTGTGGGGATGGGCTATTTGCATGCTTACTTCACCGGTGATAGCTATGATTTATTGTTAAGAACCTCCCGGCTTGAATGAATGATAGTAATGAGTTGTAGTGTTATTTGTGCTATAAGGAAGTCATGTTTTTCTTTCTAGTGTTTTTCTTACGGCTTTGACACGAGTACTTCTACCTTGTTTGCCCCAGCTAACCCACTACTTTGATTTAAAGTGTTAGAGTGGTAAATTCATCCCTCAATGGTCTTTTTAAGAGCTTTTTGGTCCTTTTGTTCATTTTACTTTATCCCTAAGTGAAGTTTTTGCATGAAAGTGCTCCGGAGACATGTAAAAATTGAGATTGAGTCTATGTCGGGTATTCCTCTGCTAATTTAGCATGAATGCGTCTATGTAGACCGTAATCAAGTAGGTTGGGTGGCTCTTGTGCCCTAATCGGCATGTGCATCCTTCCGAAAAGATTATAAGTTATTTTGTGCGATCTACGTTAGCCGGACTCGGAAGAGAGAGTCATGTTCTCTTGAACTATTTCATGCATTCACTTAGAAATTGAAGTGTTGATTTGTGGACCGAAGGACTCTTAACTTTCGTTATTGAGGCGTCTTTAACATTTCTAACACCGGTAGTCATTGAATGTGGCGTGAAGAGGGAGAGCGAGGGATGAAGTATTTACACACACTCACGAGGAAAGCACTCTAGAGGACTCATGACTATCTCTCTCGAGTTGGTTATTGTGCAACTCATTTTTCTTCATTTCATTTCATCTGTGCCCGTGGGGTTCTTCACTACTTGAGCTTGAGGTTGTATATTTAGCCGTTTATCTTCTTGCCCCTATTCTTTCATGTGTGTTTGCTTGGGGACAAGCAAAGCGCTTAGGTAATGAGGGATGTTTGATAAGCGCCTAAATGTCACGTATTTTATACGTATTGATCTTGTATTATTTGTGTATATCTTGATGAATTGATGCCCGTTTGAGTATAAATTTGTTCTTTTTGGTGTTGCGAGATCATAAATGTGCGAATCGGCTCAAAAATGCAAATTGGATGAATTCGGCATCAAGCGGCATTTTTGGGGTCCCAGCATAGCGTCATCGTAGGCGATCACTATTTATCTTTGCGGGCATTTGGTCGTGAGCTTCACGGGCTCCATGCGCCCGCATGGGTGCCCGTCGAGGTTTCTTTGGAATTTCACAACCTCGATTCTTGTAGTAAAAACACCATGGTGAGTCTTTCGTAGCACCGGCATGTTTTCTAGGCATTTGGCTGTGAGCTTCACGGGCTCCATGCGCCCGCATGGATGCCCGCATGGACTGACGGGATATAAATAAAACCGATTTTTCTAGGGCAAAGGTAGGAGTTTTTGGGAGAGTTCTTGGAGCCGATTTTTCACCCGGTCTTTAGGGAGGCAAGATCACACGCTTTGGAGAAGGAAAATCAAAGGGAGAAGCTCGGTTTTGGCTAGATCTTCATCCATCTCTTCTTTGGGAGTTTGTAGACGACGAGGGAAGCCACCCCCATCGCGGCGTCCGTGGAAGCATTTCCACCTAGCTTGGCTTGTCTTCCTACTTCCATTGTTTGAGGGAGTTTTCCTATGCCATTTGTAGTTGTTTTAATGGACTTGTTGCTTGTATTTGTTTGCATGGACTGAGTAGACCCCAAAGGTCACCGGATGCTGGGTGAACCTTGGGGTGAACTATGTATTTGGATGATTTAATTTTGTCTATTGCAATTGTTGTGTTTTTTTGTGATTCATTCTTGGTGCATTTGATGTGTTGCTTACATGAGAACTCACGTAAAACCAACCGCTAGGTTGTACTTGGTAGCGTGACCATCACCCTTGTACTAGACACACCAAGTTTGGAAGGGATTCATGTACGAATACGCCGTGACCATCGGGTGATTCTGCACCCCTCCACCATTAGGGGCTAGACCAAGTTGTGTTCCGGCCCTAATTAGGGATTTCCCCACTTGTTAATGCAATCGTATGAGGATTTGATCGAAGGAATTGCGTGTCAATACTTATACCGGATTAGGGGTTAATTGCCGTGACCATCGGGTTGATCTAATTTAGGAAATCTCTAGGGTCCAAACCTTCAATTGCATGACATTCTTAGCTTCCTTTGCACTTTAGTAGCCCCAAGGGAATCCGCATCCGTGACCATTTCTTTCCCCTGATTTTATACCCCTACCTTATCATAGACTCCATTTGTAGTTCTTTTTATTTCAAGTAATAGATTAGAGAAACCCTTCGAATCATTCGGCTAGACAATACGCAAAGAGGAAGTAAGAGTAGATTCTTGGGCCGGGGAATCTGACCCTCTCGTGCTCGCATACGAGGGGTATTACTCGACGACTCCGTGCACTTGCAGATCGTTCATCAAAAACATATATAAAAATATGTCTACTCAAGCAGTTATCACTGCTCGCCACCGAGGTTCGTTATAGAATCCCCGGGGCCGAACCCCGACTGAGTTGGAATGACGTTATTATCCTCGAGGCTAGCGGTGCTTGGTGCAATGAAAGGAATGTATCTGCTAAGCCGTAGGGAATATGCACAACATACATCTCTGAGATGACCCCATCTATGAGATGTAGAGAAGTGGCTTTATGAGTTTGGGACTGCTTCTCGATAAACAATCCTTGTAGGACAGGGTCCAATGATGAGGACTGGTCTTTCACCATAAGCTTCGAGGCCCATACACCCTTGAGCAAACTGGTCCAATTCTGGGGAGCAGCCTCGTAGTGACATGACAAATCGGTGAGGCTGAAAGGAAATTAGGGAGCTCATGAGGGGCTCATGGCGAGAACAGAACCTACGAAATCTAACTCATTCGGGGGATTAATGAATCGTGCCCTATATAAAAGCCTGACAATGAGGCTCACATGTAACTATGCTTAGGCACAATCGCTCACGCATAATATATAATGGTAACAACTCCGAGTCCGAGAACGGGCTTCATCGATAATATGTGCTAGAGAGGGATTACATCAAGTAATTTGCCCGCATTTTACTTTCCTCCGGAATGTGTAGAGCCCATCAGTCCAGGGGATTAGTCAATGTTACTCCAAGTTTGGTACATTTTTTTTCCACTTTAGAGTCGTAATTTTTGTAATCCGAGTCATGTTCCAGAGTATATGTTCCGACAAATGCCATTATTCCAATAAGCTAGTATGAACCGTCCCACACCGGCACCGAGCAAGACGAGCGGTATTGGAGATCCCGTCCATTACGTGGGTCCCTGTTAGCTCGATCGATGAAGCGTTCGGTGATTCGATGAGTTTTCGAGCGGCTAGCAATGAGGAGTCCCGGATCTTTTTGTCCGAGTAGTTTCTGCAGATGAAGTTAACGCATCAAACTTCTTTTCTTGGTAGCGATTCAAAAGTTCCATTCCCAGATACGGATCGAGTGGCTTAGCTTTAGCCATTAGTGATGACCAGTACTCGAAAAAGTCCTAGCTTACCCACTACTATCTCGCTCCTCGCTACAAGGTCTATTCCGAGGCAACCTAGGGCTAAAACATGAGCGCCTTGCGCGATACGGCTTTTTGGCTAGTTACGATCAGATGTTGGAGAGAAGTTCATTTAGGAACCACCGCATACGTTGACTCTGGAATTTATTCGTTAGATTTGCGATGGCTCTCGCTGGTCCTCCAAATCCCCTATAGTATTCAAAGAAAAATGGTTTGATCATTCAATGGATCAAGCTTTCTCCGTTCAAGAAAAATCAAGGTGTTCTTCGAAAGAACCGGAGTTAGCCGAGTAGCTCGGCGAGGGAGTTTTTGAAAAAGTCGATAAAGCGGAAGCCAAGCGTCGGATGCTGCACGGCGGAAACAAGAAACGAATACCTAGGGTCGCAAGACAAGGGAGGACGGAACCCCACTTCGATCGACCAAGGATAAAAGAGGTAAGATCTTGTGACATCCTTTATTCTGAAGTGATATAGATGAATGCCTGTACTGGGGAGCGTCGGCCCCCCGGGAAAACGTTTTCAAATGCAATCATGAATCAAACCAGGTCAAAACATTCAGCTGTTGATGGACAAACTTTGCTAGAACATCGACCTGGATGGGATGGCCAGGCCCCGGTTCCCAGGGTTAGGGTATTCCCTATGTTGAGCCTACACATATCAGAACGAAACTTGTTGATTATCTTTCTTTCGCCTATCAGCCGGCCGGCTTTAAGCAACCTTCGCATTTCCGCTAAGATCCCAAGTCCCCAAGTGGGCCCTCTTAGCCATCCCACGACCTTGGCTTTTTTTAGAGAATCCCTAGCTCCTGTGTCGTAGGGACTTGTAGCTCGGCGAGTCCACCGGGTAGGTTTGTTTATCCTTCCAGTTTCGAGTGTCTTCTTAGATAGTTATAGTGGCCCATAGGCACGAGATGTACCTTGGGGGGCGGCGGTACCCTGGACATAGTCCTTTCAGGCAGTGGCCGTTTAGTCCATGGTCCGTTGGATGGTCGTTGCAAGGCCGAAGTGGAACACATTGATTCCGCTCGTTCCTCGTCCTTCGCTTTAGGGGCCTGTCCCTCGGTGTGGTCGAGTACTTCATACTGTCGGGCAACGAAGCTTACACTTGTTCACTAATTATGATGGTTCACCAGGGCCTCTTTCCTCCTCCCTTTTCTACTCACTCGTAGGGGGAGGGAGTCGACTGAACATCTCAGCTATTGGCGTCAATTTCGCCCGCATCCGATCCCCAATTCTTGTTCACCCCGGATGATCGTGTTGGGTGAATTGTGACCTCGTACGATCGTGTCGGGTGAGCAACAACTGCTTCGTCACAGTACTGACTTATGGGCTAACAGGTCACACTTTGGCCAAGTACCCTACAAAGAGACTCCCGAGAGCCAGAAGTATTGAAGGAACGGCCATAGGAATGGGCGCATCATGACATCGTAATCTGCCTTGCCCGAATGAATTAGTTGGTACTATAAATGTTAGAAATAGTAGACGAAAAGAGTAATAAGAAGTGAAAATGACTGAGACACTTCCCAACCAGAAAGCAAAGTTCCCACTGATGGTATACTTAGTGTAAGCGAGCTCTAAGATCACATCTTTGGAATAAAATCCAGTTGCAAAAGGAAATCCAATTAGAGATAAGCTGCCCATGAGCATCATGGCATAGGTCAAAGGGAACAAGGAGGCAAGCCCCCCCATCTTTCGCATATCTTGCTCATCCGACATGGCATGAATCACCGAACCTGCACTCAGGAAGAGTAATGCTTTGAAAAATGCGTGATTCATTAAGTGAAAGACGCTAACCGAATAGTTAGAGATGCCTTAACAAAGATCATATAGCCTAATTGACTACAAGTTGAATAAGCTATGACCCTCTTTAGATCGTTCTGTAATATTCCAGTGGTTGCCGCAAGGAATGACGTCATAGCTCCTGCAAAAGTAATAACAATCAAAGACATAGGTGGGTATTCAAATAAAGGGTAGCACCTTGCTATCATGAAAACACCAGCTGTGACCATAGTAGCTGCATGAATCAAAGCACATACTGGAGTGGGATCCTCCATAGCATTGGGTGACCGAGTATGCAATCCTATCTGTGCTGATTTCCCAATAGCACAAATAAAAAGTAAAATACAAATCAGAGTTATGGCATTCAATCTAATATTGCGAGAAATCCAAGAATTTTGGGGGGCACTAGCACAAGCAAAAATGGTTGAAAAGTCTACTATTTGAAAAAGAGTAAAACGACCTGAAATCCCAAGAGCTAATCCAAAATCACCTACTCAGTTGATGGGCATAGCTTTTGTAGCTGCTTTATCTGCCTGAAGTCGTGTGAACCAGAAATGAATTAACAAATATGAAGCAAGACCTACTCCCTCCCATCCCAGGAATAATTGAGGAGAGTTATCTCCAGTCACCAACATTGGTATAAAAAAAGTAGGAATGGATAAATAACACATAAATCGAGGGCTATGCGGATCCTCGGACATATATGAAATGGAATAAAGATGGACCAAGCTACTTATGGATGTAACCACAATTAACATCACTACGGTCGGGCTATCGAACACAGGGTCAGAAGTAAATTATGAGTCGGACCAATCAGCAAATCGAGTGAGCTCCCCTTGCAAGGATGTGGTGGTCAACCTCTCATTCGTCTTCAGTGCTCTCCGAATCATGCGGGAGGGTTTCCCATCACACGGCTCACCAACTTGATCTTCCATGGGAACTGTATGTCCGAACAGGCCTGGGAAAAGAGGTACGGTCTCGCTTTCCTTTGCCACTCAAGTGTACGGCATCTGCCGTGCTTAGGCCCCTTCTTCCCTTCCCTAATCAAACAAAGAGTCCACCGCCTGCCTGACACAGTATGGGTATATGTATGGTGTGCAGGCCAGCCCCCTTTGATTTTAGGTGATTCACTACCGAAGAGAGGAAAAGGCTTGATCAAGAAAGGGGTGGGTACTACGAGCCCTCTGCCCCACGCATTTAACCAGCTCGTGTGGTTTACCGGTTACACCGACGTCACCCTTAGATAGAGTGATTCAGTCGATACAGAGGTGCGCTTTAAGTGGGGGGTGTGTTGTCCCTATTGGTCTGGGCCCTTCCCCATAAGGCCCCACCGTCGGGGTATAAGCGCCCTCTTGCTACCTATATGCAAGGCGCCGTCTTAGCCTTCCCTAACCAGGATTGCTCCCACACCTGTAGCATTCATGAGCGTCCTCCTTAACTGTTTATCGATCAAAAGGCACGGCGGTACAACCCCCAACCGACGGGAGTTGTTACGTCCAGTATGTCCCCCTCGATTCCCGACATGCTATGGCACCCTGGGGTGGGTAGGAGTGGGTCAAGTCCGTATCGCCACGGATCAACTGCAGCATCCGGATCAGATCTATCTACTCGGCAATTCATCCGGTGGCTTCACGGTCGCCAAAGAAGCCCCAAGAAGCATCAAACATTTCCGATGAGATCCATGGAGCTATTCTGAGATAACAAGCACTAGCTCCCGGTGCTACTTCATAAAAAGCAAGAAAAGATAAGATCGAAGAAAATGAAATGCACGTGGTGGTCATTATAGCGGTTCCTTCTGATCCTAGAAAATGTCAAAAAAAACCAGCTACGGTACTACCGAGCAGAGGTAAAAAGACAATAAGTAGATACATAAGATAGATCGAGTGCCAGGCTCTAGCATGGCAAAAACGTCAAGCTGCTTTTTTTTTGCCAGTGAGTTCTATTCTACCTCCCTGCAAGTAAATGAAGATATCCTGGTAAATTCATAGTGAAAGGGCTTTCTATCTTGTCCCTCGGTAAGTGAGTCTTTTGTATGCATACTTGAGATGCGATATGAAGTCCAAGCTGGGCAACCAAAGAGATTCTCTTCTGATGCGTACTCAAGAAGAGAAGGTACTCATTGCCGAGCTAGGGCAATGAAAGAGATGCCTTTTGCATGCGTTTTCTATTCGATATCCAATATGCGAAAAAGTTTTCCCTTTCATGGCGGGTCAATCAATCTATCATTTATGGATGGGGGTAGGCTTCAAATCAATCTAATTCAAGCTAAGCCACTGAAAAAAGAGGTTTTTCTATCTTGGATAAGAGACAGGGATACGCCTACCCATAGAGCAGCAGTTTAAAATGGAACAAAGACTACATCCAGTAATAGGAGCTTTCAAACCTATCTCAACCTTCACACATTTTTCAGGCCGAAGGCCAAAGAAACGCCTTCTTTATTCAAATAACTGAGCTCTTGTTGAAACAACAGACGCTCACAAGCAGATTGGAAAAACACTCCATTTCTTTCTCCGGTTTTTTGCCTAGGATAGTACTTGAAAGGGTCCGCTTCACCCTATTCTTACTTAAACTGTCATTGGGCCTTCGTTGCGCTACACTTTACTCGTCATAAAAGCAGAATTAACCAATAGAGATTTTGTCAAAGATTTTTCTCTTTTATATAGCTAGACCTTTGGTACTCATTGGGCTTTCACTCTTTCAGATGGTGTTCCTGGGAGGAGGGGGTTAGACCTTTTCAGTTTATTACAATTTCTCGTACAGAGCGGTTCCTATGGAGAGCTACATATCCAATCCCTTCGCTTTGCGCCAGATTGATTTCCTTATGGCATGTTCATCTTTCCTGTCGTCCAAGCAAGCTACCTATAGAAATAATCCATTGGGGTTTCATTGATCAGTATACCGGAAAGTGAGGTTCTTCATATGTTAGCTGGGCCCTTGATCAGCGTAGACCAAGGGCAAATGCGTATGTTCTGGGCTGATTTTGCCAGTCAGCTATCTAACGATGAGTAGTATACGCCTATTCTATATTCTTGCTTTTCTTCTTTTCAATCCAAGCATATGTTCCCCTTTAAACACCGGTCGCTTATCGTTAGACAAGGTTGTGGTCTTATGCTCACCCGTGTCGGTTTGGGGTCAATTCCTTCCCTTAGAACCGCACTTTGAGAGTCTCTTTTTTTCCCTAATATGCGAAGAATTCTCACAGAGCATACGCCACGCCGCAACTTTCTATCGCTATCGCCTTCGCGGAGAATCATACTAAAAGCCCGAGAAGTTATGAGTTTTTTCAATCATAATAAACAAGAAAAAGAAAAGAAAAAGAAATGGGCATCACTAGTGAGATCTTTGTCATGGGCGCTCTTATCCCGACAAAGCAAGAATGTTCAACCTGTGGAAGGATCCCGCCGGACCGCACTCTAATTGATCCGGTTACCAAATGACCAACAAGGCTCAAATAAGGGTATGACTATAAGAACTTCAGATGGCATTTTTCTTTAAAGAAAGGTTGGTTTGCACTCCCTATAGTTCTTACGGAACTCTTCTAATCCCTTTGCCTATGTTTTAGGTGAGGATAGCATCGAACTCTTTTGGGAGATGAATCGTTAGTATTCCCAAACGTTTTGATGATACACCTTGTGGTATGATCCCCTATTTATTGGTCCATTGAAAGAGATAGGAGCGCCTATGATGATCCCTGGCTTTTTTTGCCAATCGATGGAGAGAAATCGACCCTCGTACTCGATACTCTTCCCTGCACCTCTAAAAGTTAAGGAAAAAGACCTAACTAATGAGAAAGCGCCCTTCAACCACTTTTCCCTATGATCTCCTATCATTGCCAAGGGTTATATAAAAAGGCACGATTGAAAAAGACGGCAGCGGTGAAAACTACAAGCAAACTTAAAAAAAGTTGTGGGAGTTGAGGCAAGCTTAGCCACCACCCACCTTCCTTATACATAGGAAGCTCTTGGGGAAAACTTTTGACCACTCCGGCTACGAAAAAGCTTTTTGGAATGAATAACTAGTTACCCAAGTTAAAAAAATCCAAAGCATTATTGATTGAAACTAAGTAGAGCCAGTCCATGGCTGAAGTGTATAAGTTACGAATACTAAGATCTTAACTAATCCACCACTGAGATTCCCAGATCCATGGTCGAATGAGTAGTAGAGCCGACCGATTCAAAGGATGCATCAAAGCTTTCCCCACTCAAATAATCATTTGCTTGTCGCTCAAGGTCCAATACCCAATTCCGGCTACGTGATAACCGACTTTTGAATAGGTCTTATTTTGATATTCCCAAGGATTGCATGAACGACTATGGATTTTCCGGTCGATCTTCAACTTGAATGAAGTCATGGATGATCGTGAACTCCATCCCGACGTGAGTTGAACCTCAAGGTTAAAAAGGAAGCGCTTTGATGACGTACCAAGACTAGCTTTCAATCCATCAGGCTGATGAATGCGCTTGTCTTCTTGTTCACTATCGAATGCTAAACAAAGTAGCTATGTCTCAAAAAAGGTCAAGTTACCTAAGAGCCATCTAGAATGACCCTTAGTGGAACGAGAATCAGGACGCACAAGGGAAGTTTCTAAGAGGAGAGTCGGACCCCATGAGGAAGGAAGAGCCCCTTTGCTTCCAATTGAGATTTCAAGTAGTCAAAGTCCGATGCCGAAAAAGGGCTTATCACAACCACGTTTCGCTGAGTCGCTGCACATGCCGGGCTTGGGTCGATCAAGAGCTCCACTCGAACTCCCCCATGTGAGCCTTCTCATGGGAACGGTTCTTCCTAAGAAAAACTTTTCTTTCAATCCTAATTGCACCAAAGATGACATACTGGTAGGAATATGAAAGGGGATGGGGTTAGAGCTAGCTTCTAGGTCTAATGGTTGGGAAGAAGAAGTTGTTCCGACATAGATGACAAGGGGAGATCCAGTCCACGGGTGAATAGATTAAGAGGATCCCCCTTCCTTGGGGAATTGAAGTAGTTGGATGATGAGGATTCTTCATCTCTAACTGCTGGATTTTGAGAAGTCCATTCTAGAGCAAATAGGGCTTATTGGTTACTCCCGCTGAAAGAACAACCTCCTTTCAATGAACACATCTGTTTGGGATAAGGAAGTTCCTAAGACAATAAATATAGGTGTCGTGCCTAATCGTCAGGTTAACTGGGGTTTCCTCAAGTCCCAAGATCGTGTTTACATTTTGACTACCTCCTCTTGAGCCCTTTGCTTCGTGATTAGAAAGCGGATTTGTGAAAATCCCCATATTAGGGTTTTGACGAGGAGGAACTTGGGCATGAGTATTCTGATCAAAGTGAAGTTGTCCACCGATTCGATGACATCTTAAAGATTCCAACATGAGTTGCTCTCATGGCCATATGCTCGATGATAGGAGCGTAACTTGGACATATTAACTTTGGTTAGATCCCGAGGCCTTTTGCTAAGTAAAGTGATCTGCCTCCCGGCTAAGAGTCTATCAAGGATTACTTTACAAGGAAGAGGGAAGACTTTGTTTTCTCGAAGAGGCTTACGTGCATTTGCACAGACCGTGAGGCTAAGGGAAATCGAGCATCAAAGTCTTATCTTTGCCCTTGCCCCTGGTTTGGAAAGCTTGGTTACCTTGAGGCAGGGGAGCCGGAGTGTATTAAGGAAAGAGGTTGGGAGGCCCGGTCCAATGCAATCACGACCCAAGATCATCCATCCAAAGAGGAGGGCGATGAAGAATCATCTCGTAATCAAGATGGATGATCATACACATAAGGTAAAGAGAATCTCTTCCATGCATGCATTGACATAAGTAGAGGGAAAGATCAAGCCTAGAGGGTCCTTCTCCTTCTCGAGGAGCCCCTTCCCCGATCTTATTTAGGCGGGATGATAGTTGGGTAAAACAGCATCCTTCCCTTAGCCGCATCAGCGGCATCGTGACTCGCCTTTTGCTCACCAAGCGTAGCATTCAACCACCTTTCAATGAAATAAATGCCACCAAAGAAAGAGTGTCATAGCGACCTTTTGTGATAATCAAAAGGCGTCATCGAGGAGATTAGCAGTGATCTCACTCCACTGCCCCATCAATCGCTAGAGATAAAAAATCCAAAGAAAGAAAGAGTAGGGTAAAGAAGGCTAGAGCAGCTGAAAGCAAGGTTGTTCCAAAGTTCATATCACCAAGGGGCCCTTATAATAAGAAAAATAAAGGGTCTAAAAAAACATTGCTCTTGCCTCGTAATTCATCAACTCATTGACTCTAAGTCCTTCTGTGGAAACTTGGGAATCAAAGTGGATATCCTTTGACTCCTTTGAAATGGGAATTTTTATTCAAGGTGCTGTCTCGAATAGACTTTAGCCATTTTTGGCTAAATTGGATCTCAGATCTTCAAAAATCTCGGTGCTTGTTAATGGTGGCCTGGTCGGGCATTTCAGTCTATTCTAGGACTCGTGCCAAGATGATCCATTATCACCACTCGGTATTCTCAGTATTGTTGAGGATACGCTGTCCAAGTCAATTATGCCGCTAGAAAAGGAAGGAAAGATCAAACCGATGGCAAGTCCAAGGGGTCGCAAGGCCCCTCGACGCATCTTCTGCTTGTAGATGACATCTTCGTCTTTGTGGATAGATAGAAAAAATGGGTAACAAACTTGCACAATCTTATAATGAAATATCAAGAGGAAGCGAGTCAGAAAAATAACTGGGAAAAAAGTCAAATGTGGAAAGATGCCGAGGTAAAGGAGATCCTCAATCGAAAGATTATGGGGATCTGTGGAGGGTAAGATTCCCATCACTTTTTGGCTCGGAGGATCATCTAAAGTCGTGATCAGTAGCATTAAAAAGGTATGTTTTCCTTATGTCAGAGGAGGTTTGAACATAAGAAGGCTCAAAGAAGTTAATAGAGTGCTTATCCTCAAGCTCCGATTAGGATCTCAAAAACGAACAATCTGCCTTGGGCAAATTACCTCATAGCTAAATTTTTGGGCAAGGACAATAGTCCCCATCCTCGCTTATTTGGCGGAATTCGAGATGCCTTTAAGAACTACATGCCAACCCAGCTGGTTGCTAGGAGAAGGGAAATCGGTTAATTTAAGGAGAAAGAAATGGATGGGGAATACCCATAGCGAGAGACTTAACCTTCCCGACAACATGGATTTTAAAGCCTTAATGAGAGAGTTTCTTCAAGATGAGCTCCCAATCTTTGCAATAGCTTGCAGCCCCGATCTTTGGAGGGATATCAAATCCAAGATCACCCGGGACCCTCGATTCGTTAATCCGGAACCGCTCATTCTCGGCAAGCCCACCGCTAGAGATGCATGGGAGGCCACATGTGATAAAGAAATTAAAAAAATTGGGGCTCACTCATATGGTCCAAAGATCATACCCCCTAAATGGTTTTGTTTTACCATAGCTGATTGCCCACTAATGAAAAACATTAAGAGTATCTCCATGGCATCGAAATGCGACATATGTAACGGTAATGTGGAATCATCCAATCACCTGCTTATTGACTGCTTTTCTAGCTAACAGTATTTGTCAGTGCCTCCTCTTGGTCTTTAATTAATTTAAAGTAGAATTAGCGCGTCAAACCTAATTCCAATTTGACATCCAGCGAACCACAGGTCACAGTAGTATGGAAAGTTGCTTCAATGGTAGCAATCTGTTCATTTGGACAGCTAGGAATCAGGCCAGGTTTTCTAATGTTAGGCCCAATTCAGCTCATATCAAGAGATAATTCCAAGTAGTGATCAGAGAGGTTGCGGCTGCATCAGCAAAAGCACATGTTTAACTCCGTTCTTGATCTTCCAATTTAAAAAGAGTTTGGTCTCAAGGGAAATCAAAGTCAAGCTCCAAAGATTTAAGAAGTAGAAGTAGAAGGGGAAAGCAACAGAAACTGGTCCCTCTTCCTCCGTCTCCTTCTCGCAGCTTTTCTTGCCCTACGCCGCTTACAGATTTAGTTGCAGGTATCTAAGACGCTTTGGGCGCGAAGCGCAAACCGTTCTTCGATCCCCCTAAGGACGGGAACAAGACACATCTGGTTATCTATGGAGCATTTTCATTGCCCCTTTCTGTTGGAATAGGAATAGTTGAAAGTCTTCTTCTTAGGTTATGGGATTTTTAATTCTTCTTTTTTTATATATGATACTCGGAAAATGGATCGTTTTGTTCATAAAAATTCTCTCTCCGAGCTCACCTCTCCTTCTTCTTGTTCGTCGGAGAGTTTGACAGCGCCTTCTTCTTCTTCGATCTCCACAATCTTTTTTGTCGCTGTAGAAGTGGAGTTTCATCTTCCATCGGTGGACCAAGAAATTCTTCAGTGGCCGTCGCCCAGTGGGATCTCTACTAATTTGATTTCTTGCCTACCGACCTTCCCCAATTTCTTGAGGACATTGCCATTCTCTTCTTCGAAGGGATCATAATTTTCTTCTTTTAAAGAAAAGGGATTTTCCGGGGTTTCAAATTTCCCTGGAGGGCTTGATCAAAGCCAAATTGTCTCGTGCATCGATGGATATTGTATCCCTTTTTTATTGAATGTATACAGCAGTCCACCCAATCAATGTGGACGGATAAATGAGTTTCTTTTAGCCAATCAGGCTGATCTTCGGCTTTGGTATCTATTGTTGTGGCTTCTCCGACGTACTAGTGCCGGGGCTTTTCATCCTTTTATCTTGTCTCCATAAGGCCTATACCTAATGTTTCCTGCTCATTTTCTACTTCGCCAAAGACAAGCCTTTTTGTTTTGTTCGAAAAGCCCATCCGTCTTCCGGATTTCTTTTTAGGATTCTTCGAGCTTGATGTGCTAAAATATGGAAGTAAGTGTTCGTTGGCCCATACCTGGAGAAATTGGAATGGAGCCCATATGTGAATTGCTGGAAACCCGTTCTTTCATTTTTTATTATCACGGCGAGGTCTTTTTTTCGAAAGACGCCTTTGACAGCAAGGGCAAGTGCTACCTTGTCCCCATTAGATAATGGGACTCAGAATGGGATCACTGTCTCCGGGCGACGTGTGCATGGGGGATCACATTATTTGTTAGCTACCACACAAGAATTTGAGATCTTTGAGTTTTTACGTCCCGGTGCTTCTTGATGTAGGTGATCTATTCTTTCCGCACTACCCGCTTTGGCGGATTGGATGTTCATGGCGTTCATAATCCGTCTTCATTTCCTTTACTTCACCATTGTCTCATCTTATGGAGTGAGTTGTCGTCCAAGCAGGCTACCATGGAGAGGTAACCTACTAGTTACATGGCAAACCCCCAGAGAATAGCAGGCTTCTCCGAAGAGGAAGAGAAAATGAAAATATATATATGGTGACGACGCAGAAAAATCCAATCTGAGATTTTACAATAGTACTGATCCCCAAAACTAACAAAATTGTTGTGTACTTGTGAAGATAGCTTCTGTGATGCCTACCCTATCCTGCATGTACGACTCTATATTTTTATCGCACCCATTTTTCCAACTGCTTGACGGCTTTAAGGGAGCTTTGGGAACGAAAACGTGAGATGATAGCATGAAAAAGACCTCACTAGGGCCACTTAACGGAGCTTTGGGGAAACCTTTGCATGCCCTGCCTTTTTCGGTTATTTGTGGTTAACTATAGATTTGAGATTTGGCAGGGGCTAGCCCCCCTCATATAAGTGTTTCGGTCTATATTCCCTTTTTTACACAATCATTGACGACCGGGTAAGCTCTGCATTGCGGGATCTCTAATTGTGGTGTAAAGCCAGCCCTATGCAGTACTTACTTATCTTATAGGGTAGGGTAGGATGCGGCCACAATCCCTCTTTGGGGTTGGAATTGAGCCTTGGGAAGTTCCTCCTTCGGTTTTAATAATGGGATGGATAGATGTCACACACATACACAGGCCTAATCCTAATTGAGAAATCAAACTAGAAGTGATGAATAAGGAGTGCATTGCTCCAGGGTATGGCAAAAAAATAAAGTGAGATTTTGTACTCGTATCTAAAGTCTCGTTTGTTTTACTTGAATGCTTAAATTCACATTCCAAGGGGGATTCTATGACCTGAAACCGAAAAGAAGAGTTCCCGAAAGCACATAGTGGAAAGCTCTTTCCACACGGGCACATAAGAAGAAGAGGGATAGGCTCGGTCAATCCCTTGATCCTATCCTATTTTTGGTTCTGGATACATAAAGTGGAAAAGGCTGGTTCCATGAAGTAGATCAATCCGCTGAGTAGGCCCTGTAATGGTCGAGTCGAGTCATGTACAACTTGGACACCAATATCCGACAATGAGGAAAACAAGAGCACGAAACAAACAGGCAGGAAAAAGAGTGCCCGTAGAGAGGGCAAAGTTGGCATAATAGCTAGGCTAAGCGAAGCAATCTCGTGATAGCCTCTTACAAGCGGTCAACTATGATCCCGGTTTTGTAAGCTAACAAGCAAGAGATGGGTAGCCCAATCGGGCATGGGCAATAAGGAAAAAGGACGGATCGACATCATCAAAAAAAGTGGGAGGTCGTAATATTAGTTTAGTATAGGGTTCATTCTAAATAGGAGGTCTAACGGTCATATCAAGACGGGGAAGATCACTTCCATTACAATTCGGTTTTTGGTGCAAGATTCGGATATTAGCAATGCTTGTACCAAGAAGTCAAAATTAATGAAAATGAGTACTTGTCGACCAAAAACCAAGTGTTTACACCTTTTTGATTCCATCCTTTAGGTTGAGAACAACTAGATCGACGACTTAAGGAAGAAAGAGAAAGAGGAAAGCTCGTGTTATTGGCTTCATTCATCAGGTTGAGAAAAAGCGTAGTCCGTGAACAAATAATATGGGCATTGCCATTGAAGGAGGTAACGATGCTCCGGATTGGTCTATTGTTGAGTGAGAACCAGGGCGTTGAATCGTCCGCATAACGAGCAAATCTGAACTTTACTTTTCATGCCTATATACTATACTTCTATAAAAAAGTTCTTTAGTATTACTTTACATTACGAACCTCTAGCCTTTCCAAATAACCGTTTTTTTGTTTGTAAAGGCTACTAAGGACTCAGGGCGAAGAATGAAAGTCTGCTAACGCCCACGGGATAAGATCCTTTTTAGATCAGCAAGGGAAGTCATCTACTCTGCCAAGGCAAGAATCGAAGACTACGGCTTACAAGTCAACGACTGCAGCTTCAACTCAATAGACTACAGCTTATTAGAACTCAACGACTTTATCAACTATCAGTCTCCTACTCATGTTTGAAGGGGATATCGCTGACATGTTTGAAAGAAAGTTACAGGCGGTGATGTATGTATTTCCACTTATTTTATTCGAGGGTCTGGTTTAAGGAAAAAGATGGACATATAAACTAAGCGACATCCAACAGAAGCCTAGGCTCGAAAGAAGGAGAGAGAAGAAGCATATGACTCATAAGCTACTAGCACGAAAGCCTTGCCAACTACGTCTACGTTACTTACTAGCTAGCCTAACAAGAGAAGTACTGGCCAATGGAAGTACTTACTTAGCCTACCGAGCCTATCAATAATATAGAGGCGGGCAGAGAGCCAGCTACTAAGCCATATTTACCGAGTGGAATGAATGTATGTGGATTGGACGGCAGATCAGGGCAAGTTCAAGTTAAAGAGTCTGTGAAAGCGGAACTAGTACATAAGAGGGCTTGAACTAGCGAGATAGGCTATAAAATCGGCAATTGAATTGATAAGGTTTTCAGCAGTTGACCGGGAAGGGCTGGAGGGCAGATTCCGTTAACAATTATGAAAATCCTCAAAAAGAGGACAAGACAAAGACTGGTTCACTAACCCTGGGATTGCCAGATTCAAAATATCCTTAAACTAAAAAGAGAAAGAAAGAGTAGGGGGGAAAAAAAAAAGGTCTACTCGTCAAATCTGTCTTTCCACTTATGAAAAGGTTATAGGAGGATCAAAAAACCATGGAAGAGACAGGAGGTAATGGCGGGGAATCTTCACCGCGACACTCTGGACTGAAGGCCCACTCGCTCGGACTTCCCTTCTTTGATGAGAACCAACCTTAGCTCGCTCACTCACTTCACTGGTCGAGGGAAGCCCTTCTTTCTTTCCCGGCGGAAGCTGAATGAAGATCACTCAAAAGGGGATTGACAGAGGGCTCATCAAGGAAAGCTAGATTCCGGCGAGGGCGAGCTTTACCGCTCTCTTTAAACAAGGGCCGAGTCTGATTTCTCGATGGGAGAAAGATGTTCACTGGGGGGCTTTTCCACACGAAAGCTTATGCCACCCCTTTTAGGTTAGGAGAAGATCAAGTTATAACTATGCAACTAGGTATGCCGCTAGTGCAGGTTCCAAATTTACTTCTGCATAACTAACTAGCTCAACAGGATATACCGCTACTTTTTCAGGTGGTGTTGATGGATGAATCGAAACACAGTGGGTCATCTCGAAATCCTTACATTCTTTTGTAATACCCTTTTATTTTTCTTTTTATTTGTTGGACGTTACGGATTAAAAACCAATGGATCGAACCTTGGACCGGCTTCATCGAGGGTATTTACCGGGTTAGAAGGAGTCGCGCTTTGTGGAGCATGAGTTGGGAGGGGATTCCGCATAATGTTGGCGGCGAGAGTCGTTCCCTGAGTGTCTTGCACTATCACTATCACTTTCCCTTTCTCAATCAGATCTTGAATGGCATGCCTAAACGGCCAGCACCTATCTGTCCAATGACCATTGTTTTGGTGATACAAGCATTTGGCATTGGGTCAAAATTCTTTGGCAGGGGGTCGGGGTGTGGCCTTGGTTGAAGAGGTACCAAAAGACCTTGCTCGACTAGCACAGGCAAGAGGGTTTTCCTAGGTCGGTAAATTCCCTACGAGGGCCTATCTTGTCGCCTACCTTTTCCAATAGATTCTTGCTGTTGTGGGATCGGAAACTGCTGCATTGGTTGGAGTTGCTGGTTGAACATCGAGGTGGATGGTTGGCCGTACGCGGGAGTAGGCTGAGGTTGACTGTATACACGAGTAGGTGGTTGAACATAGGCTAACAAAGGTTAGGGGGCGGGTACAGATATATGAGCTGACCTTGTTGAGGGAGTAGGATGGAGAGTCTGAACATCCCTTATCGGCTTAGGACCAAGGTTATTAGGGCTAGGCTTCAATTCACTATTGCCTCGTTTACCATTTGAGCTTGATGGTGCATAGGAAGAAGTAGGCTCGTTCGACGGATGGGAGTTTTTTTGGCTTTTAGGGCAGCCTCAATCCTACCCCCTGCCAAACTCAATGCCTGAAAATTTTGAGGGTACTACCCCTTTCTTTTTTTCGTCCTGAGTTTCATGTCGATCTGCTCCTCCTCCTAAGAGGATTGGCTTTAAAAAGGAGTATTAAGAAGGTTCCCCATAAGGGGAAAAGAAATAGAAAAAGGGAAGAAGTGAAAGGGGATCAAAACAGAGGAAAGAAAGAGCTTTAAGAAAAGCATTGGTGAGCCCCCAAACCAAACTAAGGGCATCAAAAAGAATTCAAATACTCCATATCTAGTGACACATGTCGTATTGGACTCATCTCCTTCGGCTATACGAAGGTCGCTAGTACCCGGACCTTCAGTCTAACTTTGTGAAGTATCTACCCCGATCAAACAAGTCAGCAATAGGGGGAAGAGGTTCTTCTTTTTGGTTATGTTCAGGACTCTTTAGTCAATACATAGCCGCAAGCTCCCGTCGCGCTTCCGCTGAAACAAAACTGGTGCTCCAAAAGGCTTGCTGGTAAACCCTGCAGCCAAGCTAGCGCTTGCCGAGCTAAGGCTGCCTCAGCTCCACTAGCTCGGCTAGTGCCATTCGGTAAGGTGCAAAGGCAAGCGGCCTTTAACAAGGTCCCCTTGCGTATATCCCGCAAGTGTACGGGTTTGTCGAAGTAATAATCTCGGGTGAACGGGTATCGAATCCACAGGTAGTAGGGAATAAAAATACATAATTTGATTCTTGGCTATGTAAAAGATCAATGATAATGAGTGTGACAATGATTCTATTCTCAACAATAAAAGCTACAAGTAAGAGAGCAAAAGTAAAGAAGGGGGATAAGACAGACGATAAAGATGGGGTACCCGGATAATGCTCCGCCTAGGATAAGTGTTTCAATTGCAAGAACAATCTATTAAGCTTCCTAATCAATGCAATGGTGAGTCGTGGAAATCCTTAATTACATAGTCCCAAATCTAAGTTCAACTATGTCTAAATCTATACATGTCCCGGAGGAGAAATCGAACAATCTCAACACCTCACACTCACATAGAGTTGCAATGAGCTCTAGAGATTCCAAGTGATAAATATCTTCCTAATTATAGACCTAACCCTTTGGTCCAGGTGGAAGGTCCCTAACCACAATTGAGCCCTAGATACTAAGATCACCTCAACGCTTCACTCCGTTGCACGCGTAATTAAGCCCCAGCGGAACTTCATCCATTAGACCATTCACTCTACTATGACCGCAAAGAACTCGAGTAACGGAGGTAGAATGTATCACGCCGGAGGGGAAAGGGGACGCTCCTGTACCTCTCGACTTACCCTCTCAACCCTCTCCAACCTAGCTTTGTCTAATGCTCATGGTGTGTCACTCACTCACAAGGTTACCAACAAGAACTCTCAACCCTAGTGTCACTCTAGGGGAAATGTTCATACAATCAAGTATTCAAGGTTGGAACTCACAATAAACATCAATTTATTGAAAGCATAATAAAGAGGTTCAAAGAAACAAATACATCCTAGGGTTCACAACACCCGAGGACCCACTCGGGGTTTAGCTCTCCATGGAGCTAAGTACAATCAAAGAAATGGAATGTAAAAGCAATGAATCCATAAAGAAACCACCTCGATAGTCGTGTTGATGGTCTTGTGGAAAGTCCTCTACTCGTCGTCCAAGGATTTCCTCGTCCGGTATAGGATACGCCTCGACGGAAGCTCCCCTACCAATCTTCTTCGTAAGGAATGACGATGTCAGAGCCGTAGAACCTCTGAAAAACCTTGGCCAATACCCCTCGAAACCCTAGCCAAAGCCCTCTCTCAAGTTGGGGAAAAGATGGAGAAAAGAATACAAAAATCGTGGCTAATTCGGCTTTAAATAGGGCTGGAATCGGGCGACTACACGGGCGTGGATGCTTCACGCTCTCATGGGGAATTTCCACACGGGCGTGGATAATTTCCACACCCCCGTGTGGATCCTCTGAACTCCTGTTTTCTCGACCGGCTATGAATAGTGCTGCTACAGTACTTTCTACCGTGTTGCTACAGTTCTCTGCTACAATATTCGACCTGAATTGCTTCCCGAATCCATACTTTCATCGGAGTAACGTAAATGGGCACACGTTCACGTCGTGGATCACTTGCATCTTCAATGATAGGCACGTTGGTGAAGCTCTTGTTCTATGTGCATAAGTGACAAGGTCCACTTGCGTATATCCCGCAAGTACACGGGTTTATCCAAGTAATAATCCCGGGTGAGCGGGTATCGAATCCACAGGGAGTAGGGAGTAAAAATAGTTAATTCGATTCTTAGCTATGTGAAAGATCAATGATGATGAGTGTGATAATGATTCAATTCTCAACAGTAAAAGCAACAAGTAAGAGAGCAAAAGTAAAGAAGGGGGGTAAGGCAATCAATAAAGATGGAGTACCCGGATAATGCTCGCCTAGGATAATGGTTTCAAGCGCAAGAACCCTATATTATGCTTTCTAATCAATGCAATGGTGAGTCATGGAAATCCTTAATTACATAGTCCCAAATCTAAGGTCAACTATGTCGAACTCTATACATGTCCCAGAGGAGAAACCGAACAATCTCAACACCTCGCACTCGCATAGAGTTACAATGAGCTATAGGGATTCCAAATGATAAATCTCTTCCTAATTATAGACCTAACCCTTTGGTGCAGGTTGAAGGTCCCTAACCACAATTGAGCCCTAGATACTAAGATCATCTCAACGCTTCACTCCGTTGCACGCGCAATTAAGCCCCAGCGGAAGTTCATCCCTTAGACCATTCACTCTATTATGGCCGCAAAGAACTCGAGGAACGAAGGTAGAATCTATCACACTGGAGCGAAAAGGGGACGCTCCAGTACCTCTCGACTCACCCTCTCAACCCTCTCCAACCTAGCTTTGTCCAACGCTCGTGGTGTGTCACTCACTCACAAGGTTATCAACAAGAACTCTCAACACTAGTGTCACTGTAGGGGAAATGTTCATACAATCAAGCATTCAAGGTTGGAACTCACAATAAACATCAATTTATTGAAAGCATAATAAAGAGGTTCAAAGAAACAAATACATCTTAGGGTTCACAATACCCGAGTACCCACTAGGGGTTTAGCTCTCCATATAGCTAAGTACAATCAAAGAAATAGAATGTAAAAGCAATGAATCCATAAAGAAACCCCCTCGATAGCGGTGTTGATGGTCTTGTGGAAAGTCCTCTACTCGTCATCCAAGGATTCCCTCGTCCGGTATAGGATACGCCTCGATCGAAGCTCCCCTACCAACCTTCTTCCTAAAGAATGACGAAACCTTGGCCAATACCCCTTGAAACCCTAGCCGAATCCCTCTCTAAAGTTGGGGAAAAGATGGAGAAAAGAACACCAAAATCGGGTCTAAATCGGCTTTAAATATTGCTGGAATCGGGCGACTACACGGGCGTGGATGCTCCATGCGCCTGTGCGGAATTACGACACGGGCTTGGATAATTTCCACACGCCCGTGTGGATTCTCTGGTTTACTGGTTTCTCGGCCGACTGTGAGCAGTGCTCCTACAGTATATGCTACGGTGTTGCTACAATGCTCTTCTACAGTATTCGACCTGAATAGCTTCCCAATTCCATACTTTCATCGGGGTAACGCAAACGGGCACACGTTCACGTCATGGATCACTTGCTTCTTCAATGGTGTACACGTTGGTGGAGCTCTTGTTCTATGCATAAGTCAGAATGCTCGAATGTGACTGTCTTTGTGCCCCTCCAAATGGATGTGCCCACTCGAATACGAGGAGGTTGGCACACACTCTAGCATCTCACATCGACCTATGTCTTCGCGTTTGAACCTTAGCAAGATTTCCTCCAAAATCGGTGCATTGTAATCCACATTGGCTTCTTTCCTTTATACTTGGCCTCACAACCCTACCTACACGAAAGTAACATAAAAATACACATATTAGTGTAAAAACCTGAGAAAAGTAATGCTCAACATAAGGAATGAACGCTTTGCATTCGTATCGCACAAGCACTTATCAATAAGTCAGAATGCTCGAGTGTGACTGCCTTTGTGCCCCTCCAAATGGATGTGCCAACTCGAATACGAGTAGGTTGGCACACACTCTAGCATCTCACATTGACCTATGTCTTCGCGTTTGAACCTTAGCAAGATTTCGTCCAAAATCGGTGCATTGTAATCCACATTGGCTTCTTTCCTTCATGCTTGGCCTCACAACCCTACCTGCACGAAAGTAACATAAAAACACGCATATTAGTGTAAAAACCTGAGAAAAGTAATGCTCAATATAAGGAATGAACGCTTCACATTCACATCGCACAAGCACTTGTCAAACTCCCCCACACTTAAGCTTTTGCTTGTCCTCAAGCAAAAATTAAAACGTTATGTGCATCAATAAAGAAAATATTGGAAGTGCTTGGCCTTAGGTTCACCAAAGTATACAAAGAGAGCATTCTACAAGTGAGGGAAATTTCAACACTAAATATGAAAAAAATCGAAACTCTAGTTAAAAAAACTTGAATAAAAAGGACAACAAACCGTAAATCGTGAAAGTGTGTGGACTCACTCAAGTCAACCCAAGGTATACTCCTCAAAGCTCTAAGTATAAGGGACTTATTTATCTACACAAGTGACAACAATTTCAAAAGATGGTGGTAGCTTCACACATCCTCTAAGGTAGCCCTTTCCCTGCCGGGCGCTAAGGTGGCTTTCACACTTTCGAGGTGGTAGCTCTTTCTACCAGAGTGGTAGCTTTCACTCATCCCTATGAGATAGCTATTTCTCTCATTAGGGGCATAGCTAGTATCCCGACTTATGAGAGTAGCTTCATACTTCATAGGTGGTAGCTCTTTCCACCCAACAAGCACAAATAAACAATAAAACTATTTTGTTCTTTATTTTCGTTTTCCTTTTTAAACACAAGAAACAACAATAACTAGTCCCTTTAACATCAAACTTGAATTTCCAAAGGAGTTTAAAGAGTGAGTAGTGCAATAAGTATAAGTCGAATGCTCGAGTGTGACTGCCTTTGTGCCCCTCCAAATGGATGTGCCAACTCGAATACGAGGAGGTTGGCGCACACTCTAGCATCTCACATCGACCTATGTCTTTGCGTTTGAACCTTAGCAAGATTTTCTCCAAAATTGGTGCATTGTAATCCACATTGGCTTCTTTCCTTCATACTTGGCCTCACAACCCTACCTGCACGAAAGTAACATAAAAACACACATATTAGTGTAAAAACCTGAGAAAAGTAATGCTCAACATAAGGAATGAACACTTCGCATTCACATCGTACAAGAACTTATCAGCCTAGCAAAGGGCGAAAACGAAATTAGGTGGTCTACTGCACCCGCCCTCCTCGGTGGCAGTTTCATAGGAAAAAAAAGGTCAAATGCAAACTCCAGCAACACTTGCTGAATCTCCTTAAGGATAAGGAAGGGGTGCCTCCCCTTAGACCTTACTTATGGCTCGGACCCTCCAGTACCACCAAGGCAGACAGATACGTCTTCTAGCCCTTGCGCAAACCTTTCTTCAGCAGCATAGCTGAAATCATTATACTAGCGTGCCTCCTACTTTGGCTTCACAACCGGCACCATACACGGCGCCTTGTCATCCATAATGCAAAAGGAATTCAGGTGGGGTAGGGCTTACTTAATTAAAGCCTCGCCCTGCTAAGGAACTCAAGTCCCAAGACCACAAATCATCGAGTTGCACCGCCATAGAGTTGGCTCGGCCTGACCAGCCAGCCATCCGGATCGACAGGCACGCCCCTCGCAAGTCCCGCCAGTAAGTGGAGTCTTCTATAATCCTTCCGTCCCGTGCCCTAATCACGGCTTGAGTTATCCTCCGTTCGGTCTTACTAGTATCCTTCGCCGAACTCGCCTTAAACCTTAAATTAAAGTAGGCTACAGTCTAAAATACCTCCTTTCTTTCCCGCCGTAAGCTAGGCGTAGTGCAGTAGCTCTTTGGGATAACAAGAGACCGACTGATGAACGAATTCAAAATCTTATGTTCCTGAGGGAGTGAGTGAACGGTGCAAGCAGCAAGCGGGGCAAGATCAAGTGTTGCGGTTTGCTGAATCGGAAGAAATGTTGCCCGCTCTTTCGTCACAGCCATCAAGCTAGCAACAAGACGACTAAGCCTATTCGCCCAACAAAGAGGCCGCCTTCGGGACTGCTTAACAGAAGCAAGAAGAGCAACAACAACTAGACGTAGCAACCCGAAGGAACAAGACGACTTCCCGCCTTACCGCTTTCCTGCATTTATCTTTTCTTTTTCCTTTCACCTCTTTCAAGTGAGGTCCCCATTACTTCTATAAGAAGTAAGACTACTCTCCTTGAACTTGCCGAAGGAGAACACAAAGCTCCACCCCTACCCTCACGTCAGGGCCTCCCTCCCGAAAGGGAACCCCATCCACTAATCCGCGCATTCCCATGAGGCCCTTCGGGACAACAACTCCTGACTTCCTGACTAAAGACGTGGACTTGAGTTGTCTTGAGTGTGCCCCTGTGAACCCCTATACCCGCCCCCAACCAATCCCGCTTAAGGGCTTCCCTTACAAACAAAAAAAGAACTCAAAGACAAAAACGAGTCGCAACTAAGAGAAGAGGCTAGAAAGCTGACGAAAGGATAGGGCCGCTAAGACGGGAAGGGCTGAGGAAGAGTGGTTTCCCTTTAGGGACCCAAAACAACCTGAGGCACAGCGTGGATTGACTGCCCCCCTTTCTGTGACTTGCCAGACTAGCCAGACTTGCCGGCTTAGCCTTGACTTGGACGGCCTTGACTCCCCCCTGATGAATAACCCCCAGCTTGACTACCCTTGCTTAGCCTAGCTTAGCCGGACGTAACTCCCCATATCCTTTTGAAACCTCCGCCCCGGCTGAATCCCTCTCCGCTTGTGCAAAGCTTCTTCAGATCAGCCAAATGGTCCTCTGCTTCCCGTGTTTCTTCAACACAGAGAAAGGCAGATTGCTTGAGTTGTTAGCCCTTGTGTGGAATCAAACTCCCGATAGCCTGACTGGTTTGCCTTATTTTCTTTGCTTTACTCTAACATCGGGTTATGGCGAGTCCTATTCCTATATCAATCTTTTCCTCACACGGCCCATATAAAAACTCTCTATCCCGGTCCCGGCTTTGGCTAATAAAGCGAATGCTTATCTTTCCAACTTTATAGGAGTAGGGGCTTTCAACTTCTTCCCGTCGGAATCTCCACTCAGTATAAAAAGTGCTTATTCGGCCGGCTTTCCACCTTTCTATTCACGAAGCTATTATACAATAAAAAGCCAAATGAGCGAAGAAAAATGTTGAATTGAATCGGGCCAGAGAAAGCAATTTTATTCTCTATAAGCTTCAATGGTGCGAAGGGGAGCAGAAGAAATGGCCTACTATTTTGTTCTTCTATCGATTGGTTTTCAGCAGAGTGGGCCGGACTATTCCATCTCAGTTCTTTCTTTGCGTAGAGCCTTCTAGCTAGCAGGCTTAGAGAAAGGGGTGACTTCGTTTTCCCTTTCGGGTAGCGCGAGTGAAAATGCCAGCTCCAGAACAAGGGAAAGAGAAGGCAAATGTTAAAGTTCCAGTTAATATAAAGTTTTTCGTATCAGGAACATTAACAAATAGTGTGAAACTTTTTTCAGGCTATGGTGCTTTTTCTTTCTTTCGGTACCACTTCAACCACAATAATGGTAAGTTCACGATGTCCCTGCCAAACCAACCCAGAAGAAGAAGGCAGATTAGTAGGCGAACTTGAACCAGAACTGGAACTAGAAGATGCGCTTGAGCAGTCAAGTAAAGAAGCGGTCAAGTCAGGAAGAGGAAAAAGGGATTCCATTTCTGTGTTTACGGGGGCTGTGTTGACGAAATTACTTCATTTTTTTGCGTTTATCCGAATGAGAGTTCAACGATCCTTTGAGAGTACCTATTGGTCTGGGGGTAATTAGCTAAGACTCGGTAGTCCAACCTGTCACAGTCCAAGAGCTGTTAGTAGACAATAAGCAAGGATTTCCCTATCTGAGAATGAAAAGTGGGAATACCCCCACTTTTCAGTGCAGAAAGAAGGACTTTCTATCATTAAAGAATGGTTTCCCGTACAAAACTTGTACGTTCTCCATGAATCGGGCTTGACAGCAAGGGGCAGCCTAAGAAGAAAGGGAAGGCAGCGAAGAAAACCCTTACTTAAATAAGGCGCGCTAGCGCCCTTACAATACTATAGGCTTTCGAGCCCTTTACAATATATATTATTATTAGTAGGGTTGCCTTTATATTATATTACTTTATATTATATTAGTAGGGCCTCTCTCAAAAGATTGATTCTAGGATAGCTTGTTCTGGACTTCCCTATAGGTTCTGCAGAGGCAGGGGTTCAAAGCCCTTTGAAGAATAGGGCGCCCCAGGGGGCATAAAAGAATCTTTCTTTTGCCAATCAAAAAGGGCTAGGGTGGGAATAGATAAGTAAGCTAAGCGTGGCCCTACCAAAGAGGTGGGTTGGTTTAATGACCCTTCTTGATCGGTGATTCCGTTCGGCCGAGCCAGCTATCGAAAGAGCCCACCTCGGACTGAGAGATACATCAAGGACAGGAAGGTTGGATAGCTCCTTTACGGGATGACTAGTTCAGCCACGTAATCCATCCCTAAAACTGTAACTCGATCAAAGGATGTAAGGAAAGCCCCCTACACTAAGCGAGCTAGAAGCTAAAGTGAATCTGTTTTGGCATATTCTTCTTCTTGCCTTGTCGACGCTGAACGATAGAAGTACCTCGCTTCCTTCCTTGTCTACTAGACCCATACTCATATTACGAATGTGTTCACCAGACACCGGCCCTGACTTTGACTGTGCACCTGCCCCCTTGCTTTGACTAGGAACGATTGACCGGGAACGAAAGACCCCATCTCTGACTTTGACCCGTCCCTTGCTTTGACTTTGCTACCTTGTGCTTTGACCGGCTACGAAGGAGTCCATTGCTTGCTTTTACTTTGAATCCCATCCCTCGCTTTCACTCACCCCCATATATCATGTCGAATAGATAGATTCACTGACCAGATACAAATACGAGTACAAGAGCAAGATTGATTGACAAATAAAAAGGATAAGAAAGACATGCTGAACAGAAAGACATTGCCGAAGCCCCTCAAACGGCAACCTCTCCATGTCCTTTTTGACCCCTGCCCCATATGTTCACCAGACAATATCACACAACACAGATCGACCCCTCAATCGCCGGAAGCCCGACCGCATTCAATCATTAATCTGCCTTCGGGCTAGGAAATGCCCCTGGCTTATACAGAAACCAAAGAAAAAAAGAATGAGATTAACCAAAAAAAGAATGTAACGAGAGCCGAAAAAGACATGCTCCGACGAGAGCCATTACGAGCTATCAGGTAAGGTGGAGGCCAACTAGCCCTAAGCTCGCTAGCGGACTACTGATCTACTTTTTGATCCAGTTTTCGCTAAAAATTAATCCTATGAAAAAAAGAATTCATCACAGAGCATCCGTCTAGACTCTAACCGCGCGCTACTAGCTGGCCAACTCCCTCCACCAGCGCACCCTCAATGCTACGTCCACTCTACCGCGCTGACGAAACTCCATCCACTAGCTGCCTTACCGCTTCCGGCATTCCTGCTTCCAACCAGCCTAAGCGTGATAGCTGCACCCAGAGCAAGCAACTTGGATAGAAACATCATTAAGAAAGATAAGGCATAGGGCCCTGACTCAATGCCCGGGTGAACATGCATTCTTTTATCTACAGTACACGGTAGACTGAAAACCAACCAAATCGGAAGCGGAATCATCTCGGAGCAGTGGCAAGCATCAGAAAGAGCCAGCTTTAGACATAAGGTATGAGAATCAACATAGTACCTGCCGGCCCTAACTTCCCCACCTACTGGTCTGACATCGCATTCTGACAAGGAATAGAGATTGGTTACCACTGGGGTTTTAGCAACTTACTAAGAGAAGGGGCTTGGTCTATAACCAGACTCTGAAGCCGCAGCTGAAGAAGCTAAATCAGAAGCCGTTTCAGGCGCATCAACCGACACAGACTCTGAAGCGGGATCAGAAGCAACCGGTCCTGGATAAAATTATAGCAGGACTTTCTTTTCTCAGGTTCGATTTCGGCAGATAGTGATTGATGGCAGTTCATGCGTCTTGTCCGGTGTCTAATATCCTTCGACGCGGAAGGGTCGAGTGCTCATCGAAACAAAGATGTTTTGGTCGAGTTGATTCCATCTCCTTTCCCCCACTCCCCGCCCCAGCTTCTTTTTTTCGCATGCCACATAGAGAGTCACCCATTTATCTTTCCGCTAACACCTGATTTGATTCGTAGGTCTTATATCCGAGACAAGGTTCCAGGAGTCCTTCAAAAACGGAATCAGATCCTGGGGCCCAATTTTTTGGAAAGGAGGATGAACTTAACACGGGGCCCAAGGTTCACTTCTTCTGTTTCCTTAACGACTGCAGGGGTCGTTTTCTCAAACCTCTTTCAGCGATCATTTTCTTTGCAAAACAGTTTTCTTTATACCTTGAGAGGGCAATCCTCGCCATCATTTTTTTTCTGATGGCACATGCACTAAAAAAGCTTGCAAAACCTTTGTTTTGATTTCTTGAAAAATTGAAAGATTTCTTTATTTCAAACAATCAGTTGAGAAGAAGAGGGGGAGGAAGATCCTCCTTCAGCCTTCAGCGGGCCCCCTGTTAGTTAGATCCTGTTTTTTTTTTAAGCCAGAAGCCTTAAGAGATAGGGGCTGGTGGTCCTCTGACTGATGCTTCAGTAGCTTGTGGGGTCGCGTGCCATCTCCTAGGCCCTTCTCACTCAAGCTCAACCATAACTTATTTTTATCTTCCTCTTATTTACTTTTACCGCTTTTTTTCGATTTTTTTTCTTATATTGAGAAGGTAAACAGCTGTAGCGACTGCTTCTGCCTTTTGAAGCCCTGGCACCTTTTAACATAAACCTTGCCATTTCAACGATGGTCCTATTCTTGCACTCTGATACACTATTTTGTTGAGGGGTGTAGCCAGCTTCAAATTTACGCTTAATTCCATTCATCAACCAATAATGAAAAAATGAATTCGATCGATGTGAACTCACCACTCTTTTAAAGCTGCCGGACCTCTTACCTATACTTCTCTTACGGTTGAGAATTGTCGAACTTAGCAAAGGGATTCATGATTGAAAGAAATTTCATAGTTTTTTTCTTTTGTTCTTTTTCATAACTATTTTTTTATTTTTTTCTTTTGATTTTTGGAAAAAAAGAATTTTTTTCCCCTAACGAAATGGATTTGAAGGAGAGGCGGAGTGTGGAAGTAAAAAAAGATCTCAAAAAAATGTTTTGACTTCAAAAAAATTTCTACCGCTAAAGCACTTCACTCAGAGCTGCAACAACCGTGAACTCATCAAGGTAGGTTTTTTTTTTTGACTGGCTGCAAAGGATTGTTCTCCCCTCGGGTCCCTAAGCAGCGGGTTCCTGCTTCAGTATGGGGTCCGGCGATCAGGATAGCCTTAAGGGAGAATCTTTCTTTGGCAGCTGCCGTGGTTGCAAAAGCTCTATCACGGGCTCAATGAGTTTAGTAGGCGGGCGAAGGACTAGTCCCAGGTAGTTAGCAGCGAGGCTCCACATGTCTGGATTCCCACTTGGCTTCTTCAACTGTGGATCTGGGAAAGATTCCCCAAGTTAGGGGCCAGAGCCTCAGGTCTTGACTGGGTAAACTAGTCGCCTAAGAATGAAACTAAACTATATTGCGGGAAACTGAAGAAGCCCAAGAACATAACTGAGGTGCTGCAAGCTGATCCTACGTTGGCCTGGAGAGTCACAGAGTTCACTACTCATGGTGAACGAATTAAGCATCTTGAGCCTAGGTGAACATCACAGAATATGTTGAACGAGACAATTCTTCATGGTTATCTGACGAGACCCGCAGACATCGCAGAGGACTGGGCTGTCACAGCGGAAGCAGACATGGTAGTGGGACTGGTAAACATGGACCGCTCTGCTGTAACTGCTCCATCGTCAGAGTCCGATCACCAGAAGAATAACTAAGTCGAGGGTAAGGCATGTGAGCCCTGTGATATGCAGGGGCTGCGTCAGCACCTGCGGCAGCAGCATACGATCGAACACCAGATCTGCGCTGTGGGGGAGGTGCCATCAGGATTCCTTGGGCGCTTAGGGCAAGTATGCTTAGTCAGTTAAGGATTGGGAAAGGGACATGACAGGCCTACTAAGAGAGGTAGATACAGTTCGGGAAAAGAGATCCAGTTAGGGAAAAGGTTAGGAATGTCACTTTTTTTATAGGGTAGCAGATATTTTTATATCCAATACCTAGTAAGATATTTTCTAGTTCTTGTCCTTTTCCTCTTCTTGTGTGAGGTCAGCTTGTTTTAGGTCAACAAGGGAATAAGTTTCTATATCACTTGAAGACAGGGAATTGATATCTCATCAAATTACTGGGAAAAGGACACGCCGGATGGATGTCTTCTGTGTTTTAGGGAGCAGGAAGGAGAGAGTCAACATATAACAAAAAAAAACAGAGGTAAGAAAAACGACCGAGTCGGTTGTTTGAAGGAACTCTGTGTTGAGCGACCTCTCATTTCCAACAAAAATTACAATTTATTTGTAAAGCTTCATTCACTGGCTATTCTATCTAATTCCCCATCAATATGAACTGGGATGAAAGAGGAGGTCAGTCAGTGCTGAAGGAACTTTACTACGGATCTGAGCAAATATATGATATCTCATATATGATATTTCATTCACCGCTAAACCAAGACCGGGGGTTAAGCCCTCACTTTATTAGATTAGCTTCATATAATAGAAGAAAACCCATTCTTTTCCCGGCCAAAGGCAGGAACCATCAAACCTTAGCCTTAATTTCCATGTGGGTGCATCAATGTATTCCCATGGGGTGCATGTCTTTGTTGGCCTATGCGTTTGCTGACCTAAAAAAGGGTCGCGTAGGTATGCGCCAAATGAGTACCAATCACTATAAGCCATGAATCTGTTTTTTAGTTTGTTCAGTTCAATCCTTAAAAGTCCTTTTTTTTTTTGCTTTCGTAGTCTTGAACAGAAGGGTGTGTTGGTTATATACTCTAATGCGCCTTCCTTCTTCGAACCTTTTGGTATGTATTGCCCCTAACTATATATCAGATCCACCGAACGATAAAGTCAATTCCGCACTGCTGCTGAGTCGTCGGACTTATCCACCTCAGGCATTCTTTGAGTTTCCATTTTTGAATTGCGTTGGGGGAAATCTACCAAAGCTAGGCAGATAGATAGATTCCTTTCCTGCTGCTAGGGAGAGCATGAAACTAAATCAAATGATTGATTTTTCACCAGCGCCTCTTTTTTTTGCGGGTACTAAGAGTCCTCTCACTACCAACTAGCAGACATCATAATCTGGATGGGTCTTGCCAGTATCAACAACGAGAAAAAACAACCAAATGGAAACAACAACTATTTATGGCTCTTGTCCCAGACAACGTCCTAGGCGTAGGGGAGATCAGAGCAACAGGGAAGGCCTAGATGACGATGCCCGTCCTGGGCTGCAGTAAGTAGATCGAGAGGTCGTTCCGCCCCTTATCCCCGAAAATGGGTAATATGTTCTCATACAATGAATGTTGCTCCAACTTTCTTTCTAGAGGGCCCTAGCTGGCGAGCGATGCCCAGTCTGCGGCAGAGAACAAGACAGCAAGCGAGCGTACCTTTGTTCGCTTCTTCTCCACCAAGCACGGAAGTTTAAGGATAACTATAGGTCGGTGGCTACCTAAGGAAACTCAGATTCGATCCGCCCCCGGCTGGGAGGCATCTACCTCATCCCGATCACAAGAGAGGTTCACCATGATGGGGGTAAGGTACTTTCATTCGATCCGTTCAGAAAAGAATGAAATGCATAGGGGACCATCCATTGTTTTGCGGCATGCTCCTTAGATTTACTGATTCGCAGAGGGCTGTTCGACCTACTTAGTTGACTGACAATGACAAAGGCTTGTGAAACAAAGTAGCGCCTTTTTAAATTGAATCTTTAGTAGTCTATCGAGTGGTGCGAAGCGGCTTTTTCCCCAGGGGAGCGAAAGGTTATACCTTAGAAAAGTAAGCGAACAGCGGTTCTTCTATGTAGTGCCCCCCCCTTTTACTAAAAAGAAAATTAAGGTCGAGCTAAGTAACTTTTGCGTAGCATTGTAGAATGAAGGCTACGCACCGACGCTCTCTATTATACCTTAGTAAAAGTAGCTAAGCTAACTCCTGCCTAGCTATTTCTTTCGTAGCGAGGCTACCTGACTCAGCCATGCTGACTATGAGTGGGCTTTCGTCGCCTTTTCCTTTTTATTACCCTTTCTCATGTTCTTTCATTCATCAAGTAGGTGAACCTAGGGGTCCTTTGTAGCGTTGACAAAGAAGAACAGCCGGTTAAAATACAGCTATAATATTGAAGATATGAGTCCAGCTTGACAAGCTACCTTTCCTCATGATCCGAGGTGCGAAGAGAAAGATCTCTTTTTATGACTTCCACTTCTCGATCCCGGCCCGGAAAACTGACCGACCAGGGCCCTCTTGATGAAATAAAGGGTTTATGAGCCCTAGCCCTGTAAGCCCACACTTGTCTAGAGTAGATCGTTCAACACCTGCAGCACAAACCTTTTTTGACCAATTAGTCTGTCTATTATAGGCGACCGAACAGATGGGGTACTCGGATGATGCTTCACCTAGGATAATCGCTTCAAGTGCAAGAACTCTCTAATATGGTTCCTAATCAATGCAATGGTGAGTCGTGGAAATCCTTACATACAGAATCCCAAATCTAAGGTCAACTATGCCTAACTCTATACATGTCCCGGAGGAGAAATCGAACAATCTCAACACCTCACACTCGCATAGAGTTGCAATGAGCTCTAGGGATTCCAAGTGATAAATCTCTTCCTAGATTTAGACCAAACCCTTTGGTCGAGCGGAAGGTCCATAGCCACAATTAAGCCCTAGATACTAAGATCATCTCAACGCTTCACTCCATTGCACGCCGCAACTAGGCTCCCGATGGAGGTTCATCCCTTAGACCATTCACTCTATTATGATCGCAAAGAACTCGAGGAACGGAGGTAGAATCTGATCCGTCGAGGAGGGAAGGGGACGCTCTGCTGCCTCTCGACTCACCCTCTCAACCCTCTCCAACCTAGCTTTGTTTTAGCGCTCGTGGTGTCTCACTCACTCACAGGGTTACCAACAAGAACTCTCAACCCTAGTGTCACTCTGGGGAAATGTTCATACAATCAAGCATTCAAGGTTGGAACTCACGATAAACACCAATTTATTGAAAGCATGATAAAAGAAGTTCAATGAAGCGAATACATCCTAGGGTTCACAATCACCCAAAGTACCCACTAGGGGTTTAGCTCTCCATAGAGCTAAGTATAATCGAAGAAATCGAATGTAAAAGCAATGAATCCATAAAGAAACCCCCTCGATGGTCGTGTCGATGATCTTGTGGAGATTCCTCTACTGCGTCGTCCAAAAGATTCCCTTAGTCCGTTATAGGATACGCCTCGATCGAAGCTCCCCACCAACTTTCTTCCTAATGGAATCACGATGTCGGAGCCGTGGGAACCTCTCCAAAACCTTGGCCAATACCCTCGAAACCCTCACGAAAGCCTCTACTGCAAGTTGGGGAAAAGATGGAGATACCAAAATTGGGGCTAAATCGAGCTTTAAATAGAGGGGTCTGTAATCCGGCAACTCCACGGTGTGGGACGGTACACGCGCCGTGCCAGGAATTCCCACAGGCGTGGATAATTTCCCCACGCCCGTGTGGATTCTCTTTCTCGATTTCTCGGTCCCGGTGATGCAGTCTTTGCACTGATGGTACTGAGAGATTGCTGCAGTGCTCGACCTTCATAACTTCCCAATTCCATACTTTCATCGGGGTAACACAAAGCGGGCAGCGTTCACGTCGTGAATCACTTGCTTCTTCAATGAGATATATGTTTGGGGGTTCTTGTTCTTGCATGCATAAGATGGAATGCTCTAGTGTGTCTGCGCTTTGTGCCCCTCAAATGGATGCGCTCACTTTCGAATGCGAGGAGGTTGGCACACACTCTAGCATCTTATACACTCTCTCTATATCTTCGCGTTTGAACTTTGCAAGATCTCCTCCAAAATAAGTGCATTATGATCCACATTGGCCTATTTCCTTCATACTCGGCCTCACTGACCCTACTGCAGTAAAAGTAACATAAAAACACACATATTAATGTAAAAACTGAGAAAAAGTAATGCTCAACATAAGGAATGAACAGCTTCGCATTCATATCGCATAAGCACTTATCAAACTCCCCACACTTAAGCTTTTGCTTGTCCTCGAAAGCAAACATTAAAACATACATGCATCAATGAAGAAAATATTGAAAGTGTCTTGGCCTTAGGTTCACCAAAGTATACAAAGATAGCATTCTACAAGTAAGAAAAATTTCAACACTTAATACGAAAAATCAATGCTCTAGCTAAAAACTTGAATCAAAAAGGATAACAAACCCGAATTTTGTGTAAGTGTGTGAACTCACTCAAAACACCCCAAGTTATACTCCTCAAGAGTTCCTAAGTCGCAAGGACTTATTTATCTGCACAAGTGATAAAAATTTTAAAAGATGGTAGTAGATCACACATCCTCTGGGTGAGCTCCTTTCCAAAAGCGGCCGCTGGGGTGGCTTTCACACCCTTTCGGTGGTAGCTCTTTCTGCACGGTGGTGGTTTCACTCATCCTACGAGATAACTCTTTCTCTCATTAGGGGCATAACTAGTATCCGACTTGTGAGAGTAGCTTCATACTTCATAGGTGGTAGCTCTTTTCCACCCTGACAAATACAAATAAACAATAAAACTATTTTTGTTCCTTCTTTTCATTTTTCCAATCAATTTAGCAAAAAGTAAACCTAACTAGTCCTTTAACATTAAACATGAGTTTCCAATAGAGTTCAAAGAGTGAGTAGTGCATCTAGTACAAATCGGGCAAAAATTCCTAAAAATTCAAGCAAGAACTAGAGCAGATGAAAAACATTCAATGTTAACAATTCTCCTAGATTTAAGAATACAAACATTGCAACTAAGATGAACTGCCATTATGCTATGTGAGCATACTATCAATCAAGAACAGATAGAAAAGATATGCATTATGAAACTCCCACCACACACACACTTAAATTGTACATTATCCTCAATGTACACATGCAAGCTCCTCAAAATATATCATTCAAAAATAGATGTGGGAGAAGCAATCAAAACCATACTCACGACTACAGTAGTGTGGCGCCCTCGTGAAGCTAATTCATTGGCGATAGTGTTCCAACAGGGTTGTGAAGCTCGCATACAAGGGGTCGAAAGCACCTTGACCGTGTCCATGACTAAGTCTCAATTTCCAAGAAGACAAGACCATCCGCACTAGCATACATGAGGGGGTTCGGGTGAAGCTCAAGAAAAAACAAAATAACTCGAGTGTATAAAATATAGAGCAATGAATACAACTCAAGACAACGGAATGAAAATAAACTCGAAGGAAAATCCTCTCGAGTATACAAATCAAAATAAAAATGCGAAAGTAAAAATGTGAAAATAAGAACAAGAAGGTAAAAGACGCCTCAAGTGTAAATTAATCAGTAAGCTAGTACATTTCCATTCTATTTGGTGAAGCAGACGTTGGTGCTACAAAATAAATGAAGATTGGCAAAAGAAAAGAAAGAGAAACTTCACCGACAAAATGAGAATGAAAAGACTATAAAATGGTCGGAAAACTCAATTAACAACCCTCTAAAATGATGGTGAGAGGTCGAGAGAACAGACAGGATGTGTTCTCAAAACGTTTGAGGTGAAAAAGATAAAAGAAAAAACCGAAAAAGATTTTAAAAGAAACTTTGTGGTTCTAGCATTCTGCAGCCCACATCCACCGGGCGTGTGGAAACTTCTACCTTGATGTGCAGATCGACCGAGGCGGGGCCTTGCGCCCACCAGCGGACTCTCCATACAGCCGGGATTTCTCTACTAAGACCCACGCCCGTGCGAAAATTCCCTGCGGGCGTGGACATTCCTGACCCAAACTCACGAGAGACAAATGCACGCCACAGCCGTAGCTACCGAGATGGAGAAGTCTCTGCGCGAGTCGCGGGCGTCGCGAAGAGTGCCTTGAGTGTGGTTCACAAAATGTGCGGTGGCGAGTCACCTACACTGCTCTCGGGATACACTGCCATGCTGCCCAAATTCACAGCCGTCGCGGTGCCACGCGCGTGTGGCGGTCTCATGAGTGGTATTCACGCAGGCGGCCATGGCACGCTTGTATGCCTCGCTGGATGTCGCGGTACGCGAAGATCCGCACGCGTCGCGGAAATTCCACGCCCGTGTGTTTCTTTCACGGATGCCTTAGAAAATCTGTGAGGCTCTGTGAGGAGAAATTTTATACCAACATGTACACACTTTCGGAGCTGCCCTAATATGAGTTGTGCAGAAATTGAAAAACATGAGAAATAAGCTCAAACAACGAAAACTTCGCTAAAAACACAGCAAGAAAGCACAAAGATGACACCAACGCGGGTCCATAAGAAAACGCCTAGCAATGGCATGTAAGAGTCCAAACACCAACACTCGAGACATCGTATTCATGCAAACAATAAACTAAAACTAAGGCAATTTATGAGTTTGCCTCCAAAACGCTTGTTCACGTCACTTAACAAGCCTTTTCCACATATGGGGCTTGAAAAAATTGTGTTACTCTCCCAGGCTGGTGTTATAGCACTTCCCTTTAAACCGAAAAATCTCTACTTCTTAGGGTGGAATATTTGTTGGAGAGTCCGTAATCTTACACCTTTGGCCTCCACGGAAATAATTTGGGATGAATTAATCCCAAAGAGATGTATCCATTACCTTAGGATTTCAAAGTGCTTGCGCAACTTGGGAAACAATAATAATATTTCACCAATTTCTCCACTTGCACCATTTCTTTCCGCAAACATCTTTGTCCTCGAAACAATTATCACGTTGAATGAGCGGTTCTTCTGTATCCTCTTAATCTAAACTGACATCATACTCGTTACGCCCCAGCTTCTTCCATTTATCGTTTCACTACCACATCTTCTACATAAAGACTTGACTTGCTTGCTCCAGAAATACTTGTTGTTCCACGGAGTGTCAGTATCCTCTAGTTGATATCAAAGGTTTTATAGGAAGCTTCCAAGCGACATCTTGTGGTCTCCATATTTTGGGCCTTGAGGAGCGTCGGATGCTTGATAAGATTAGCTAATACTCTTTGTGGCGGTACATCCTTTGGAGTATCTCACCCGTTTAGCGTTCACGGTGAGGTGCCTCCCAGCATTTGTTCACCATTATCCCATAATACGTTTGGTAGCCATGATTGGATGATATGGGACATAGCGAGAATGTTTTGAGCTAGCTAAATGAAGTGACAATTCTATCATTTTTATTGAAGCCTTCGACATGTAAATGTAAAACAGCAGTGGTCAATCATCATTCTAAAATCCTTAAAAAAGAAAAAATATGACATGACAAAGAAAAACAATGAGAATGATCGGAAGAATAAGAAAGTATGTAGAAATATTTTTTTTTTTAGAACAAGTGAGCGGTGATAGAAGAGATGTTGAAATAAAATGAAGAATTGAAATAGCTAAGAAAACAGTGCAAAAGTATCTCTAAGCTGGCACCACGGTACCAAAAAGTTGACAAAGGTCCACATAGCATATCCCATAGTCTTGGTTTTGTCGGTAATAATCCCGGATGGTGGGAATTAGAATCCACAAAGAGTAGGGAGTAAAGACACTTAGTCGATTCTTAGGCATGTGGAATATCAGCAATGATAAAATTAACAGGTAATGATTCAATTCTCGGAAATTAAAAGCAGTAAAGAGAGCAAAAGTGAGGGAGGAGGCAAGGCAATCCAATAAAGATAGAATTTTCAGGATGATGCTTCACACTGGATAATCGCTTCAAGTATGCAAAAGACTCTCATTATGCTTCTAATCAATGCGATGGTGAGTCATGGAAAACCTTACATACATAGTGGAAAATCTGGAGTCAAACTATGCTAACTCTATGCTATCTCCGAAGGAAGATTGAACAATCTCAACACCTACCTGCTTTTCGCATGGGGTTTACCAATGACTCTAGGGATTCCCAAGTGATAAATCTCTTCTAGATTTGGACATACTTTGGTCAGGCGGAAGGTCATGGCAGCAATTAAAGCCACTAGAATAAAGATCATCTCAGCCATGGCTCCACATTACCGCGCAGCTAGGCCCGGTGGAGGTTCTGTCCCTTAGACTTCATTCACTCTGTGTAAGCCACCGAACTCGAGACAGGGTAGAATCATCAAGTCGGAGGAAGGGATGCTCCACATGCACCACCCCCTGAACTCTCAAACCCTCACCACAGCCCTAGCAGCATGGGTGTGTCACTCACTCCAAAGGTTACCAGCCAGAACTCCCAACCCAAAGTGTCACTCTGGGAAATGTTCATACAATCAAGCATTCAAGGTTGGAACTCCTGATAAACATCAATTAATTGAAAACATAATAAAGTTCAATGGGCGAATCGTCTAAGGGTTCCACTGATGTGATGCATTTGGGGTTTAGCTCATGGAGCTAAGTACAATCAGAAATCGAATGTAAGAGCAATGAATCCATAAAAGCCTACCGATGGTCATTTCGACTTGGTCTTGTGGAGGTCTACCTTTCGTGCGATCCAGGATTCGTAGATGGGTATAGGATCTTTCAGGTGAGAAGCCTCTCACTGGAAATCTCTTCCTAATGGAATCACGTTAATAGGGAGCGTGGAACCTACGCAAGAAACCCTTGGCCCGATACCTCGAGAAACCACAGTAGGAAATCTCTCTGAGTTGGTGAAAAGATGGAGAGAACCCACCAAAATCGAGAATTTGAATCGGGGCTTTAAATAGAATCGAGATGGCTACATGGGAAATGAATACGATCCTGGCTGGCAGGTCGCAGGAGATTCCACGGGGTGGATAATTTCCACACTTGGTGTGGATCTCATTTCTTTGATTTCTCGGCACTGCTGAATATCTTCCTTGATGGTGCTAGAGGGCGATTCTTCAGGTGCTGCAGGTCTTGACACGAATAAACACCCACAGGTTCTAATACTTTCATCAGGGATGGCATAATGATAGATCGCGCTGTGATGATATATATGTTGGTGGGGTTCTTGTTCTTTGTATACATAGAATAGGAATGCTCAGGGGTGCTTTCAGGCGCACTCAGTCGGCTGCTGGCTGGGGAGGGTTGCAGCACCTCTAGCATCACGCATCCTGTCTTGGCGTTTGAGGACTTTTGGCAGATCTCACCTCCCAAAGGCCAGTGGGGTTGCAGTCCACATTGGCCTATTTCCTTCACTGCACCAGCCCTGGCGACCCTACAGCAGTAAAAGTAATATAAAAACACACAGCAATACGTAATAT
>NC_052486.1:7186743-7198061 GCF_009730915.1 Dioscorea cayenensis subsp. rotundata
TAGTTACGTATTACCCCATTGCTAGAAAGAGATGCTTTTCAAAAGCACATATAGGGTTTAGGTTTGCTGAGGATTTGATATGCTTGCAAATTTATCTTTACAATAAAAGAAATGGATTTTCATATTTGTATAAAGTAAATTGAGTTTCCATTGAAATGACCTACATTCACGAATGTCACAAGGCTAGATATTGGGACCTCCTCTATTATTGACGAGAGAACATCACCCTAACACTTTAATAGTTTTATAGGATGAGACAAAGGGATTACTAGAAAGGCAAATTACTTTAATTAGCAATGTTCTTAATTGCTTTCGTTCAATTAAGGGTTGTTTGGTTCCCGGTAATGTGAAAACACATTGTCGGTTACGTGCTGAAAGACGGCCATTTGGATTGATGGCGATGATAATATTGATGGTGAATTCTGTGATTACCAACCTAGGAAGACACAAGAAACTTTGATAATCCCATCACCACCGTACAGCTACAAGTGTTGGATTGCCAAGTAGGTGGTAATCTGAAATATTTTTGGACAAATATGTCCTTTATTTAAAATAATACCTTGGTACTTTTATTTCTTAGTAAAAATTAAACCTAAAATAACATTATTTTGGAATATGTTCAACCAATTAATATCCAAAATTTATTTTACTAAATTTAACTTGTATAAAACAGACACAAGGTATTTTGGGAAATTTAGAACATTACCAAGATTACAATATGAGTTTCCAACCAAATATGGATATTATAAATTTAGTTTCAAAGATTCTTCGGATATAACATTCTAATCTTATTACTATGGTGGTTCTTTATTATGTGGTAATATATCATTGGTCACAAACCAAAATGGCCCCTAAGGGTTTTATGTGTCATCTAGTTAAGCAATCGATGAGATTTGTGTAGTCAAACATAAGACTTGGCGTGGGTCTGGCGATGGTTGTGGCGATTTGAGGTGTGGTGGCTCAAGTCGGCTCGCTATTATGGATGACAAGACCTTTGTCTGCATGGTGTATTTTTAAAGCTGACAAACCAATGCGTAAGAAGCCAGGCCACATTTCATACCTCATGCTTTAATCGACCAACAAGGGAGCTAATGAATGATCCATTTTTCATCACCGTGGAGCCCCGTGATCAGTTGTCCGTCGGTTATTATCCTTTCTGGACTTGAACCTATGTTGAGAAATTAAGAATTGGTGGTTGATGAATAGTTATGGTTGTAAAATGGCGCAAGATATAAGCACGCAAGTACGTGACTTAATACTTAAATTGGTAAGTGATACCGCAAGTGTACGTGTCATCAAGTAAGACCTCATAGGTGAACACGAGGGTCGTATTTTCCCAGAAATGCTTAGAGGGTTCCCAAGCATTCTTTTACTTAATCAATAAAATAATTGTTTATGTTTTTCTTTTAGCGCATTGCACAACACTATTAAACAACACAATTGGAAATGTTGTTAAGCATTAATTTATAAGGAGTTGGTATGTACTATAGTTATCTTGATTATTAATTATGATAGGTGTTAAGTGCCAATTGTGTTCTAGGGCTCGAACCAGAAAATTAAAAGGCTCACTAGTCCCAATAACATGGTGACTAGGTTTAAATTACTAGGAACTTAAGATAGAATCTCTACTACCCAAGCCCCTCCATGTTTGCCTTTAAGTGCGGGAATCCATGAGAAGAGACTAACTTCAAACCCTAAGTCAAGGAGTAATCAATCCCTAACCTGTAAACCCATGCACCTTGGTACTCTTAGAACATGCATATAGATCTATCATGGTATGAGACTGTAATATCAATACGGGGGGTATAACCTCCTGGCAAATACCAAATCAGAAAACTGTATCAAGAACATGCAATGTTTACAAAAACTAGAACCATATATATTAACTCTCAATCAAGATCTTTTACAAATACAACTAAGGGACTTAGATATACACCCCCGAATTAGGTTCTTATGGACGCAAAGAGCAAAGCATCAAAGCACAAGAGAGCCACAAGGCAAAATAAAGAATATAAGCGTTTCAATATATTATTAGACTAACTCCCTTTAATAGTTCTCCGGTTGGGGATTAGAGGATCCCAAGATTTTCCGGGATGACGCGGTCACCACGCATCTTCCTGGCGATGATCTTGAAGATGCATATCACACGCCGATCTTCTCCGGCGCGATGTTTCAAGTTGATGTATTCTTGAGAAATCTCCAAGAATCCATCGAATATGGAAGAAACCCCTGCCTCCGCCACTCAAATCTATAGGAATCCATCCTCGCCTACCTTATTCGCAAAAGAGTCTCCATATTTAGGTGTGCCAGTATTTGTAGTATCGGCCCGCCACGGCCTCACTAAGAGCGCCAGGATATCTGGTGAGTATAAGGTTGCTTAGCTCCAAGTCGAACTCCGGCATGGTCTTTGGATGTTATGTCTTGACACAGCTGTGATGTTTTCACAATAGTTGTTACGAGGCCATTGTGGGTTCTCAGATGCTTCCTCAGGAATCACCTGGCGGTCATGGCTTGATCATGGCTGCTGGTAAGTATAGACAATGGGACAAAGTGTTTCCAAGGTCGGTTGTGAGTCGTAAGTCTTTTAGTTCGGCATCTTGCTCATTTTACTAAAACATCCCTTGAATTCACTTTTTTCCTAAAATAGAAACAAGAGTTGCTTTTCAGGAACAAAAGAATTAAATTTCGTACTAACGAGAAAAGCAAAATGGGGCAAAATTTCCATGCTAAATGTAGTGTAAATGATATAGAAACAAGGGCCGCTACACTTATCAAATATCCTCACACTTAAACGCTTCTTTGTCCTCAAGTAACAAATAGATAAAAATAGAATACATGCTATGCCCCGATCTCGTGCAACCAGTTTAGAGTTTTAATAGTACGTGGGAACAATCAAAATGATGGTGGTACGATTATTCCTCCACAAATAAAACTTATGGGGCAAAATTATCATATTAATCATGACTGATCATATGTGCACTTTTAATGTGTGATTTTACATAATCATGATAACTCCATAATGAGTCGAACACACATAATCACATGACATCCAACTTTATGCATAAATAAGGTTCAATAATGTGTGCAAAATATAAATCAATTTAACGCAGAGAGAAAGCGTCTCAAATGTCATTAATCTAAATGTGATCATGTAAAAACTCTTAATGTATAGTTTTTCATAATCATAGTTATTGTGGCTAGTCCATAATCAATTAAAACTATACGATCACATGACATAAAACCATATGCGTAAATAAAGATTTAACAACATAAAATATAAACCATGTTTAATAGAAACAAAAATACTAAATATTAATTATAATTAATATGAATTTATGTCATTCAATCTAGATGTGATCATGTAAGAACGTTTAATGTACAACTATTCATAATCATATGTGTTGAGGCAACTCCATAATAAATGAAAATTGTATGATCACATGACAGATAATATTATGCACAAGTGAAGTTCAACAACATAGACAAAACTTGATACAAACAAGGTTTCTTAATTAATTATAATTAATCACAATATATGTCAATAATCCTAAATGTGATCTTGCAAGGTCTTCATGTATAATTTACATGATCATGGATGCTATGATACTTCCAAATCAACAAGTTTATATGATCACGTGACATATACCAATATACAGAAACAAATTCAATGCAAATAAAACAAGTTGGTATGCTTACTAATGCAAGCCATACCGAAATAGAACATGAATCAATTTGTTATAACAATTTGCCTATGGGCAAAGATATAGATACAAAAGCATATTCACAAGCACTGATAAAACTAATGGATAATTAAAATTCCTTAATACCTATGGGTGACTTAAGAAATAAAAATTAACCATTATTTTATCCTGATTAATTATGTAAATATAACAAAAATCCAGGCAAAATCATTATATCAAACATAATTAATCACAACTTGCCACCTGATAAAACTAAGAAATAATAAAAACTATTTAATACTTGTGGGCGACTTAAGTAATAAAAATTATTTGTTATCTTATCCTAATTAATTATGACCAATATAACAAAATCCCTGTGGAGCAAAATCATTATACTAATAATAATTTATTACAATTCATGTCATTTAAACTAAATGTGATCAATCACACTCTTAATGTGTAATTAATAAAATAAAATAAAATCATGGATGTTGTGGCACTCTATAATTAACCATAATTCATTCAATCACATGACATATCAACCATATACATGAACAAATTCAATGTAAATAATTAATTATACAAATTATAATTAGTCTACTTAATGTATGAATAATTCATACAGACAAACACTCAGAAAATAAATAAATAAATATTAAGGGTTCAACATACAAAAGCACACTTAATTGTTTAAAGCAAAAAAAATTTTGCAAAAACATCCATTAATTTATTTTATTCAAACATCATTCAAAATAATGATTAATGTAGGATAGAATAAAATAAAATAAAATAAATTATAAATAAAATAAAATAAAATAATAAACTTAATATTAGGGTTTTACCCTAACTTCTTATATGGTCAATCGTGATAGTGTCACATTGGGCACTATCTTCTCACAGGCCTAGAGTTTGGAGCCTACACTCCATGCAACTCCATTATGGAAAGTTATTCACAAAATTAAAATAATCGCATGTTTATATCCAATATATAAACTAAAATAAATAACCAAATATGATCATAAAGACGAAAAACATCATGCATCTATTAAACAAAGATATAAATACTCAAATATGATTACAATTAATAATCATGGTAATATAATATGTATTAATTAAAATAGATCGTCAAATATGATCATAATAATAATAATAATAATAATAATAATAATAATAATCAATGGTAGGCAAAGGTTAAATAGTGCTCTGGTACCAACGGTTAGAAATTTAATCAGAGTACGACATACGACATCTAAGCATGCAAATATGTCGTATTATAAAACCGGAGTATGACATCTAATATGTCACATTAATTAAGTAATTAATATGTAACGGAAGTAGGATTACTTACCTCCAGCCATAACAAATCAAACAGGACAAACGAAGGAACTAAAATCTGCACTTGAAAAAAACCAAGGGCTCTTCCAATCTATCCCGTTCTCTCCCATTAATGGGACTGGGTATTCTCGAGAACGTTAGATTGGGGAACCCTGGTGCTATACTATATATAATCCTTACCATCAAATGATTAACTCTCAACTTAAAATTTAAATAGATCATTATCCAAAGTGCCAGTTAGAGTAAACTTAGAATTTCATTAGATAAAAGTATAGACCACTTTATTCAATAATTTAGATTGGATTAATATCAATATGAAATTAATTCATACTAAACTTCAAACTAACAGTAAGTACATCTACCTACTATGTACATGAACATATAAAGGGTGTTAAAAGGTTGTACATAAAAAGAAAAAGAAAATCTTTCTCCGAATCCATGGTGGGGTTCTCTCTCATTACAGAGGTAAGGGGTGTTTATAGCTTAAGAAGAGCTAATATTTATGATGTAGGGATCCATCTTGTGGATAAGTTCCACAACAACACACCCAATGATAGTTCTCCCATAATAATTCTTGCTTTACTCTGAAAAGAGGGGATCTTTACTCTGCTCCTCTTTATTCTCAAATAAACCTTCTTTTTTCTCTCTTTCTCTCCCTTCAAGTAAGAAAAGAGAGAATTTCCCTTCATGTATGTGCTACAACTTTAATTCCCCATTACACAATTTTTTTGTAATTTCAAAAAGATTATAGTAATCTAGTAGCATTTAGTCTTTAAGATATTTGCCCATAGTTTCATCACTCATTGTAGCGAACCCCATTACACATTTTTTTTTTTTGTAATTTCAAAAGATTATAGTAGGCTAGTAGCATTTAGTCTTTAACATATTTGCCCATAGTTTCTTCACTCATTGTAATGAAGTGTGATATTCGTATCTCTTAAATATTGAATAAAACTGTTAGGACTTTATTCTTGTTATGTGGTACCTCTCAATGTACCTCAATTATGTGGATTTATTGTTATATATTAATATCTTATGCAATACGGAAACTAATTAGAAGATAGAAAGCTTATGAAGATTGTATCAACCATTTGATTGGATGGAGTCTCTCACTTGTGCCATACGGATCATGCATGTCATTGTCAAATGGACCTAACCACTAATCAAAGTGCCTTTAGATTGAGTGGAAACATTAAAGAAGAGGAGAAAAAAAAAGAAATTGTTTATACTTTCTTCTTTTTTTTTTATTAATTACGTTTTTTTTAAGTTTTATTTTGTTTTCTTATGTTCTTTTTTTTTAAAACAAAAACTATTAGTCACTTTCAAGCTTCTATATTACATATTTAATACTGATGATCGTGATAGTGTGAATTAATGAAGTTTAGGATCAAAATTTAGCATTATCTTCTCTTATTATAAAAAATTTTGAGTTTAGTCGCTTTTAAGCTTCTATTTTATATACTTAATATAAAGTAATTATGGTTGTGTGAAATAATGAATTTTAAGACCAAAGTTTAGAGTTACTTTTTCTACAATTGTTTATTTAAATAAATGTAAAAATATTATTTTTTTAATATGTAACTTTATTTTATTTTATTTTTTTGTAAAAAACATATAATTTGTGGTTTTCCAAAGAAATACATATGGACTAAAAAAAATTTGTTGATGTGCTTATTAAAAATATGATTGAAAATATTATTGTCATAAGTACATTTAGATTTTTTCTCTCATAAAAGAAAAAACTTTGACTTTGACTAGACTCTGCTCTTGTTTAACTTTAGTGGCTAGATCAAAACTTCAAATCTATTTGAACTAGTTTGTATAAATATTTAATTTGAAAATAATTCTCATTAATCTTATAAGTCAATATATAATTGTCAATTATTCGGTAAGAAATCCCAATTGTAAGGAATTATTACACTTCCTCCGTTCTTTTTTATCTGTCATAAATTCATGTTTCTTTTTATCTGTTATTTTCTAACATAAAAAAGTATTTATTTTTTTTTTCCAAAATTACTCTTAACGCTTTATTCAACTTTTTTGTTGGAATTAAATACGAGAGAGAAATATGAAAATATAAATTAGGGGTAATTTCGGAAAAATAATTTTTTATGAAATTTTGTAAAATAACTAAGTTTCTTGGTACATGAGATCTCGCTAACTACCTACGACATAGAGACTAGTGGATTAGATGGAAAACGTTTCAGAAGAGTTGATTTAAAAATTATTTCAGACTGGCTTTTCTACAAAAAGTTCGAAAAACTGCTATTTTTTGAGCTACCACTCAGTCGTCAATAAAACTATTTTTAAAACTTTTATTTTTATAAACTCCGCCTACATGAAAACCCTAATCCAAACATAAAATATATAAAAAGGTTTAATTTATTTTTGGAGAATCACTCAAAAACACTTCTATCTTTTTGGTAAACCAACCCTACTAAAAGTTTCATAAAGGACCGGAGAGAGTATTGACTAACAGGCTTCAAGATAGATCCCCTGTATTACTGTATAGTGTAAGGAAAGATTATGTCTGGATTGTCATGGTGATGGTGCAAAGGTAAGCTATTAGATGTTCTGAAGTTGATGACAAAGATTCTATATTAATTACCCTTAATGGCACATCAAGAATATATAAAAACAAAATTTATTTTTATTTATATACTAATATCTTACCTACATCACCTCACTCTTCTTATACAAATAAAGCAAGTCTTTTTTTATTTTAATAAATATGGACAAGCACGGAATTAAATAGTTAATCTCTGAGGTGAGAAAGAAATAAAATAGTGGCGCCTTTATAGAGATCATGTACAACAAATCAATTGTACACACTCGATAAAAAATCATATATATATATATACATATACTTATAATTCAATGAAGAGAAATTATCTCTCTTGTCATGTCGTATTTTGCTTCACAATATTTCTTCTAGAATTATTTTATGTGTAATTTCTGTTAAATCTTATCATCCATACGTAGTCATATGATATTTATATGATACACAATATTTATTTATAATAAATTTAAAACAATGAATAAATAATTAGAATTGATTTATTAAATTCTATCACAAATTCAGAAAACTTCAGATAACGTCAATAAAATGCTCTAACATGATGTTTGAATTGAAATAATATCAATCCCAATATTTTTATCAAATTTAGTAAAAAAAACCTAAAACAGTGGCCATGTTCAAGGAATGATGTGCCTTACATGTTATGTTAGCACTAGATAATATAATTTTGTTTAGTACTCCCTTCATTCTAGAATACAAATCCTTCACATATCTTATACAGGAATTAAGAATAATATTGAAATTTTTAAAATTTAGAATAAAAATAAACCAAATAACTAAATTATTTTTTTTAACCATATATATTTTTTCAAAATACTTTACTTTGAATATTAAAAAAGTAAATTAAATTGAAAATAAATAAATTAATATTACTTTGGTATTATAAAAAAATAACTATTTTAAAAAAATTTGTCAAGTATATTCAAATCTTACTTGCACAAAGCAAGTTAATAATGAATACAAGTGGTAATTAAAAAGGCAATAGTGGTGTGATAAATAACAAGCGAAAGTGTTTGTTAAGTCATGGTTTAATTTAATGCAATTATAATGGAGGCCATTTAATTCTCAAAATTCAATTATCATTAAAAAAATCTAAACAAGTAAAGTTTTCTCAAATGATAACTTTTCCTCATCATTTTCATATTACTAAATTTTATGTTTATTTATTTTAACCTATTAACTAAAAAAAGACCATAAACCATAAACAGTCACGAAATTATACAAGAAACTTGACAGTTTTATCCTTATTAAAAAAATTAAAGCATATTAAATTAAATGTTTTGTTTTTTTGCTCTGACTGCATCTTTGCACAAATTTATAACCGGTAAATTTTATTTATTTGTTTATTTATTTATTTATTTAGATTTATAAATTAAAACAAAACTGAGATAATAGTCAAACTGACCAATTTTCATACATATTCTGAAAATTATAAAATAAAAAAAATAAAAAACTCAGAGTAAAGCACACATTTTTTGTTTTGATTGCATATATACCAAAATTTTATTAAGGAAAGAATAAAATTGCAAACTAAAACTTTGAACATCATAGAACCAAGAGGGGCATACAAATAATTATAAAATTTTCGAGGTCATATTTACAAAAGTTTTTATTTACAAAATAAAACTCCTAGTAAGGACCCCAATTACCAGCAAATTATAGTTTAGTCCCTGATAAAACAACCTCTCTATAAATACCACTACATCCCAACCCAGAAACCTTCATCTATTTCCCGTTTTCACTCGCTTTTTTCGCCCTCGTTTTCCAAAGAAAACAGAAAACAAAACCCTAATGAGAACCGGCGCCAGCTCTAGCTCACAAGCAGCTGCTCCAGTGACGGCGGCGGCTAGGCCGCAGCACTCGGCTTGGCACTCTCCGGTGCCCTACCTATTCGGCGGCCTCGCTGCCATGCTCGGTCTCATCGCCTTTGCGCTCCTCCTCCTCGCCTGCTCTTACTGGAAACTCTCCGGCTACCTCGAAGATGGCACCAGAGACGCCGATCCAGAGGCTGGCGCCGCCTCCTCGTTGGACGGCTCAGATGAAATCAAGCCCCCGAGCACGTTTTTCGAGGAAAGGATCCTTGTAATCATGGCCGGCGATAAGAAGCCTACCTTCTTAGCCATGCCGATGTCGAGCCGAGCCTCATCGTTCGGTGACTTCGGTGAGAATACCGGCAAGACTAAGGATGCTAAGGGTAGCGGAGAAGAGGAGAAGAAGGAGGTGCTCGGATGTGCGGTCACCGTAAGAGACGGGGCCCAGAACTCGCATGACTCGGAAACGCACCAGGAACGACAGTGATTTATTTTCGTTTTCTTCTCTTCTCGTTTGCTTGTGTTTTCCGTTTTCATTTTTGGTTTTTTTTTTTGGGTTTGCTTTTTGTTTTCACTGATTATTGTTTTTGGTCGGGAAATGTAAATAAATTTTGGGAGATGGAATGAGATTTTTATTTTTATTTTCTTAATATTTAATTAATTATTTATTTATTTATAATGATAATGTAGAAGAAATTCAGGGAGACTGTTTTCATTTTCATTTCCGGTTTCCAGTGGGCGATCTTCATATCATATACAAGAAGAGTACGACACGCGTTTTCCAGTGATGATATGTTTTCAGTTGCCAAAAAAAACTTTAGTTGCAAAAAATATAATAATTGAGGGGTTTGTTTGCTTATAAAGCGTGAAACGGTAAGCACACCGGGAATGTGAGAGGAAGCAGAGGTCTTTGGGGGCAGGGCTACGAATATGACGTGGCATAATGTGATTGGCTTTTACGACATTTGGAGACAGCTAAGCGTACATAAATATATATTTTTTTAACTATGAGATGCGGCGAAGCGAGGACGCGGGTGAACGGAATGATAACGGCGTAATTAATGGTTTCTATATCTGTAATTTTTCAGTAATTTGTTTATTGGAAGTCACGAGAAGCAGCGTGTGATGCCGCCGCGCGTACGTTTGGCCCTTGGTTGCTATTCTCGAGAATCTATAAGAGACATTTCCATAAAAGCCCCATAACTTTGCTTTAATATCTGAGACACAATTTGGATTTCTGCACTTTAATTCATTCATTAATTTTTTAATATTAAAATTAATTTTTTTTAAAGATAAACAGAAAATGTATCACAGAAATTGGATAATATCGTTAAATGCATGTACATGATTTTTTTTTTTTCTTAGAGATATGTTTATCAATTTTTTTAAAAAATTGGCAATGAGCATTTTTTTCATTATACTTGAGCGATTTCAAATATTATTTTTCTTAGAGATATGTTTATCATATTTTTTTTTCTTAAAGATATGTTTGTAATATAAAAATTATTTTCATTCTAGTATCATATACGAGTTAATAGAAGGTGTGATAGTAGTAAAATTACGCTTGATCTTTATGTTCATATCTTGATTCTTTAATAATATAATTGTTATTATTAAGAAAATTTAAAAACTAAACAGGTCATTGATCAATAATATTGGTCCCATTATGATAACGTGGTATTGGGATTTAAGATTTCTAAGTTTAAGTCTCCTAGGCACATTGGTGGTAACAAGTTGTTAGTTGTGATATATGAATTTGCAACATAAACCCCAAGTCATCAAATGAGAGCACCTAGCCTAGATAATTAATTCTTGGCACTTTTAGTATGTTGTCTTATATAACATGATCTTATCACATTTACAAAAAAAAAAAAATATATAATTTTATTAGCAAGAGATGAGATTTAAGCAAAA